>NC_133122.1:169550961-169760436 GCF_033568475.1 Henckelia pumila
TCTAACATGTTTAAAATAACTTAATCTTGTAAAATGGAACCGGGCTACTACAATGAATTTGTGGCGAGGAAACCCTCACCCTCTGCAACCGCCTCTGCCTCCGCTCCAACTGCTGAATCTGCTTCAGAGAATAGTGATTCGAGTTCTTCTGATGAAGTTCCTCCTCCTTCTCAAACAAAGAAAGCAGATGGTGAACCATCCAATCCTCAAGTCACTACTTTTTCTTATGAGGATGACACTCTGAGAGCCTTAAGCAAGGAAAGGCTACATCCTCTGCCTCCATAGGTCATCAATCTGATGAAGAACCCGATGCTGAGATGATGGAGGAATTTCCTACGGGCAAAGCATGTAATGAACTGGGCTGGCCCAGTTTATTCTTGAACTCATGATCTTCTCCCCCCTGGTGGGGAGTTTTTGCCCTCCCCAGGATTCGAACCTTGCACTCCAGGTCATAAATAAAATGTTCCCTTAATCCTGGTACCATGCTAGCTCAATGGTACCAGGATTAAGGGAACATTGCATTTATGACCTGGAGTGCAAGGTTCGAATCCTGAGGAGGGCAAAAACTCCCCACCAGGGGGGAGAAGATCATGAGTTCAAGAATGAACTGGGCCAGCCCAGTTCATACATAAAAGGGCTAGCTCAATGGTACCAGGATTAAGGGAACATTGCATTTATGACCTGGAGTGCAAGGTTCGAATCCTGGGGAGGGCAAAAACTCCCCACCAGGGGGGAGAAGATCATGAGTTCAAGAATGAACTGGGCCAGCCCAGTTCATTACAAAAAAGGGCGCCCTTTTTTTGTAATGAACTGGGCTGGCCCAGTTCATTCTTGCTCTCATGATCTTCTCCCCCCTGGTGGAGAGTTTTTGCCCTCCCCAGGATTCGAACCTTGCACTCCAGGTCATAAATGCAATGTTCTCTTAATCCTAGCTCAATGGTACCAGGATTAAGAGAACATTGCATTTATGACCTGGAGTGCAAGGTTCGAATCCTGGGGAGGGCAAAAACTCCCCACCAGGGGGGAGAAGATCATGAGAGCAAGAATGAACTGGGCCAGCCCAGTTCATTACACAAAGCACATCAAGATACTGGTCCTTCCTCCTCTTCCTCTTCTGACGATTATGATGCTGACTCTTCTGACAAGAGTGCGGATATAGAAGAAGAAGAAGACTCTGAAGATATTTCCAGCATGGATGCTGATGAAGAACCTCTGGACTAAGAGGATGTTTTTAGTGCTGATACCAATGTTGCTGTTGGTGTTGTCAACACCACAGACAACACTGTTGATGAGGACTATGACATTGATGCTGCTCATTCCCTCGTGTTTTACTCTGGAGAAGTTGCTGCTGTATGGCCTCTCTTCACTCATATAGGACTACTGGATGAGAGTAACATAGATGTACGCTCCTACGATAGGTACAATCTTGTTGATTTTCTGAAGCTTAGGCAACTTTATTCTATAGTTGTTGCTGTGATACCCTATTGTAAGAGAGTGATTCTGGAATTCTACGCCAACCTAACCGCAAGCATTGAAGATCCAAAATCTGCGAAGTATGGATTGTCTTATCTTTGGGGTAGGCTATTTGAGTTTACTCCAGTTGTCATCAACTCTCTCTACTCAACCCCTGATGTTGATGAAGGAACCCATCCAGATGTTAATGAAGTTATTTATGTCCTTACTGGTGGCTTGGTCAAAAAGTTTTCTGACCATTTTTCTGCAGCCAAGTTAACTTCTTTTTATTCTGCCCTTCACAAGATTGGTGTGAGGAATTGGACGCCTTCATCAAATTCTACAGTAATCACAAGGCCACAGGCGTTCATTCTTTATGCCATAGGAACTGGGAGTCCTTTCAATTTTGGGAAGCTGGTCTTTAAGACAGTGCTCCATTTTGCTGATGGAGGACTCAAGTTTACTAAGCTGCCATTCCCATCTTTGATCTATGACATTTTAGAATCTCAGACATTCATTCGAAATATAACAGAAGATCTATCTGATCAACCTGAGATTTTGAAGTTTACTGCTGGACTTCTCAAGGGAAATCGAATTCTGGATTTGCCCTGGACTGCCACTTCTATTCCTACTGCTGAAGTTGCTGATGTTGCACCCGGTGTTGCCAACACGAGTGACAACACTGAAGAAACAGTGCCTACTCCTACCCCTCTGGAATTTACCACTTCCACTATTAACTGCTGATGACTCGTGCTGAGGAAAAGATTGCTCAAGCACATGAAGATATTGCCTTCTACATCATGGTCTTGGCTGATTGTCGGAGACAACTTGGCATTTCTGGCCAAACAGGGGGAGATAGTGAACAAGATGAAGCTGCTGGTCCATCTGGGACTAAAGATGATGAGGATGAAGCTACTGCTCAAGAGGGATCCGATAGTGATCAATTTTAGATTTTGCTTCTTCTCTCATCTTTGCTTTAATTGTTTTGTTTTGATTTTAATATAACTGTTTTGTTTGATCTAGTTATGTGCCTCAAGTGCTCTTAAATGCTTTAAATAGACTAACAACTTCTACCCCATTTATGCTCTATATTTGAATTACAGAAACCCACGTGTTATTATCCATGTTATACATTGTGTTACAACACAAGGGACAACACTTCAGGGGGAGACTTAAAATTCATGGGGAGAAGAATTTTTAAACTCAGGGGGATTTTATGTTTATGGTTACTTGTGCAATGTTTTGTCCAGAAAGCAAAAAGGGGGAGATTGAAAGGAATTTTTTTCCTTGATATTTCGGCCCTTAATAAATTGAATATTATAATATTTTGCTTTCTAGACAAGATCAAATATTTGGTAAATATCTTGTGTATATCTCGAATATGTTAAGATATATATTTTCCAAGCTTAAATCGTGTTTTGATAAGGTGATTATTAGATATAATATTATTCAATATTATCAAGATTTGATTTGCAAGATTTGATAGAGTTTTATTCCTATTAAAACATGTTTTCTTATTCATGTAGGACTCTATCTAAGGAAAACTTCAAGACTTGGATGTTAATCTATAAAAAGGAGTTTTCACGCACAAGATTAAAGAGACTTCAGACGTATAACTCTCTGCGCATAGACTGAAGAATTCTATTGAAGAATTCGAAGATTCTGAAGCAAGGTTTATGCAACCTTCATTGTTGCATGTCCCCGTGTTGCCATTCGTGTTGAAGACATCAGAGACAACACTGTGGGAACTGTGTTGTTGAAGATCTTTACTGTCTCTTCAAATTTAGGCTACTGGAGTTGCATCTGTTATATTTACTCTGATTTGTTTAGGATGCAAGTTTGATTTCTCAACTTGTTGAGAAATTTAGGATTTACTGACTTTTCGTAAAATCACTAGGATTATCTTTGTAAGACTGATCTTATGTTTACTAGTGATATTTAGCCCTAACGCACCCGCACGAGTTTTTATACTCGTGCAAAATTAATTACTTGTGTTTTATTTACGCTTTAAATTTCCGCTGCACTGTGTTGTCTGTGGTGTTATAACACGAAGTACAACACTGCCTATTTTACATAACGAACCACGTACACAGTTTCTTTCACACTTGACACCAACTATTCCGAGATTAGTGGAGATAGCTTCTTTTGTCATTCTCTACAAAAATCAAATTGAAAAATCACCTTTCTTCAATCTCCAATTTATTCCATGACCGGATTGCCTATTATTTTTTCAACTTCATTGAGATATCAAACGGACAAGAAAACACCATGCAAAATCCTCTATCAACTAAAGGCCGATTCTTGTATGTGGAATTAGGGTATCATTTTTGAAAATCATGTATGTAGTGACCCGACTCGAATCACCTACTAACCAACGACTTAAACATGCAATAACAATAATTAGAAACTTAATCAGAGATACTGCGGAAATAAATAACCAACATGCTAAACCGATCGACCGAATGAAACTTGTAAATAAAACCCAATGCGAAAGAATAATACAACCAAATAGAAATAATAACTTGAGTAAATTAACAGCAACCTAGTAGATAACTCTACAATCCAACCTTGGTCACCAACTAAACACAAATCCAGATAAACCACCTGAAATTGCCCCTTCGAATGGGGTGGCCAAGAAAACAAAACAAAATGGACGTGAGAGAACTACACTTAGAATGTAAAGCACTAGTATACAGACTGATATGATGCATGCAAAATTAATGATTCGGTAAATGGGTATATATGCATGATCAATCCTACTCAGACTGACGCCAAAGTGTGAGTACTACCATCGGGAACTCAAATCACTGGGTAACTCCCTCAATCCAAACCGGACAGGGATATACAATGTCCATGAACACTAGAGTCCGCGCAACCCGTCGGCCACTTTGGCTGTCCATGTCTAACCGTCCAAAAACAAGGGCATATCGACCATACTGGAAAGGCTATCTCGAAGGAGAAAAAGACTGTAGTAGCCCGTGTAAGGCCCAAGATTATGTGATTTAATCCGAGATTATTGAATTTTAATTCGAGATTATTTAATTTGAGAATTTTTAGAGTTTTGATTTTAATTATAATATTCTTAAATTATTTAGGATTGAAATTGAATAAAAATAAGGTCCAAGGACTAAATTGCAAATTCTGAAGTTTCAAGGACTAAATTGCAATTTCGTTTGTATTTATCCAATTTTGTAATTGATGATTCAGCTTATTGTACATGAAATAAGACTAATTCATTCAGATTTTTCAGAAGCAAGAGCCGAGACTTCACTTTTCTTCTTGAGATCTCATCTTCAAATCTTTGTATTTTTTGATCCGGTTATCCGATTTCAATTTCGGACATAGCGCTACGATCCTCTTGAGACAAGCTTTGATTTGGTGTAAGTATCTTCATGATTCAATCTGTTTTGAGATGTTGTATGTTAGAGAAATCATATTATGAACATGAATAGGTGTTCTTGAGATTTTATGTATTCCAATATCGAAACCGGATTGAGGATTAGTGGTTGAATGAATTTATAATTATATCAGCATGTATTTCAATTTGTATAGCATATGATTATGCTGGTTTTCGATGGTTTATGGCTAATAAAAGTTGGTTTTGACGTATATGAGATTGGTATTCGAGTTCGATATCGTTTCGGTTACCGATTTGCAGTCGTTACGCCGCCGGTTAACGATTTGAAGCTAGTTTAATATCTTGTTATTAGAGCTGAGTATGATTGAATGTGTTGCTGATAAATTGAGCTTATGACCATGTTATTTTCAGCTTTGACAAGAGTTTCATCGACTCGAAAAATCCTCCTTCGAACCGAAGAAGATTTTCTTGAGGTTTGAAGTTGTTCTTTGAATAGAATGATGAAAGTGAGCTGATTTGTATGTGAAGTTGAATAGATTATGATATATGAGTTCTTGTTGTTATGTTTCAGATTTGAAGCTTCAAGAACCAAGGTAAAACAAGAAGGTATAAGTTGACATCGCAAGTCAGGGATTTGAAACTCAAGAATGAAGCTTCTTGAGTTGTCCCGCCAAAATCACATACTTGTTTATCTTTTTGATTATGTTATGATGTAGTCGATCCATATCAGGCAGTGGATCTTTATTTGATATGATATGATATGATATGATATGATATGAGATATGAATTGATTCTTATGCCAAGGTCTGAGACGACCTTATTTTTGAGTCTGATGAGACGACGCTAGATGGATATCCATGTCAAGATCGTATACGAATCTTGATGGCAAAAAGTGTGATAGTAATCAATTATTTATTTATGCGTTTACTCTATTATTGAGTTGAAATGTCTAGAGTTGATATGTTGTTATTTAACGGGTATATATGTTGATTATACTGAGATTGTATTCTCACCGGACGTTTCCGGATGTTGTCTTGTTTTGTATGTGTACATGACGACAGATGGGGCAGGAGCTGGCCAATGTCGACGAGGGTAGCTCATGACAGAAGATTAGATGTGGACTCGGGTTGTTTGTAGTTGAAATGATGTATATACTCCTAGCAAGCATGTTAGAAAACACTTTAGTTGATGTTCTCGAGAAGTTGATGAACACCTTGTATAACTTCATGCTTTTTTTGAATTCCAAACATCTAGTTTGATGTATCAACTACTTGTACACATGTTTAGATCTTGTTCTATATATTTAGACTTGTTTTGGGAATTGATTATGATGGATTTGAGGGAAAGGAAGGATCAAACTTTGAGCTGCAAAACCAGAGCATGAATCTGCCCAGGGCAGCGCCCGGTCTGCAGAAAAGAGCAGACCGAGCGCAGCCCCTGAATCCCCAACCCGAAGGTTGGAGAATTTTGGGGCGCTCGGTCGGCGGTTTTTAACCGACCGAGCGCACCCACCCTTGAAAAAAAAAATTGTTTTGATTGTTCTTCTCCTTGGTCCTTTAATCATGTTTATTCACTAACGGCCCTAAGATTGAGATTAGCAACCCGAGGCCCCACAATAGGTGGTATCAGAGCGAAGTTAGTTCTTGGACTGAACTAGAATGAGCAGGGTAGATTGAGTCTTCTATCTGATTGTTTATTTATTCTTGAAGCATTTTTATTATCTGAACTGATTTATAGCTTTGAGAAGTGCATGCTACCTGCTTATAAGATTTCATTGGAAGCATTTCTTGACTGAGAATGAATCAAACTCGATGTCGTGAGAAGGCATGAAAATGCTAATGAGAGGAGGACTGAAACAGATTTGTTAAATTTGAGATTACATTGTGTACTAATCTGTTTGATAATCAGATATGCCTCAAAGACCAAAGACGAGACAGACTAGTACAGTTCCTTTTCCAGAACAGGCAGTGATAGCACCAACAGTGCCACAAGAAACCGAAGCAACGAGAGTAGAACCAATGGTGCCACCGACAACAGAAATGCCTAGAACTGAACAGGGTAGTACTTCGAGAGATATAGGGGATATGACTGATACTCCGATGAAAACTCTGTTGAAACGCTTTCAGTCAATTAAACCGCCAACACTGAAAGGAACTGAGAACTCTGTGGAATGTGAGAGTTGGCTTGAGGATATTGAAGAGTTGTTTGAATCCCTTGACTATGCCGATGATCGTCAAGTCAAACTCGTTTTACACCAACTACATGAAGTTGCAAAAGGTTGGTGGATAGCAACACAAAGAGCACTAGAGCTTCGAGGTACGGTCATTACATGGTCTGTTTTTAAAACTGCTTTCTATCAACGATTCTTCCCAGTGTCTTATAGAAAGGAGAAAGGAGCAGAATTTGCTAGCTTGCAGCAAGGGCAATTGAACATTGAACAATATGTTGCCAAATTTACGAGTATGCTGAAATTTTCTCCCCATATAGCAGACAGTGATGAAGCTCAAGCTGACCAATTCATTAACGGGTTGAATCCAGATGTTTTTACTCTCGTGAATGCGGGACGACCGAACAACTTTTCCGATGCTCTTAATCGTGCAAAGGGGGCTGAAGCTGGGTTATTGAGACAATGAGGAGCACCGTTTGTGCCATCATCAGTGTGACAACCCCAAGAACAGCCACAAATTCCACCACAACCTCGATTTGAATGAGGAGGTTCTAGCAATGGTAAGAAGAATTTCTTTAAAGCGAAAGCAAAATAGTTTAAGCGATCTGGAGGTAGTTCTTCAAGCTCAAGTGGATCTAAACAGTTTAGAGCTGGACAGAAGTCTAGTGGTTCTGAGGTGTACTGTACCAAGTGTGTCAGTTGGCATGCCAGCGACCAGTGTCGAGGAGTGTTTGGCAGTTGTCATATCTGCAACCAGACCGGACATTTTACGAGAGTCTGCCCACAGCGGGGTGTTGGAGGTTCACAAGGTGCGGGATCATCGAGACCAGTGGCTCAATCTGCATCTTTTGTTCATTCGTTCCAACCACAGACTCAGCAGCAAGGTAGAGGAGGAGGAAGTCAGACAGTGAGTCAACCTCCGAGACAACAAGCTCGAGTGTTTGCTTTGACTGAGGAGCAAGCACAGGCATCTCCTGATGATGTGATAGCAGGTACTTGTTTTCTTTGCAGTTATCTTGCTTATGTGCTAGTTGATACAGGAGCTTCTCATGCCTTTATTTCTGAACAACTTGCGTTAATGCATTCATTACCTGTCGAGTCATTATCTGCTATTGTATCCATTTCCTCACCTTTAGGAAAAGGTATAATATCCATGAAGTCAGTTAGAAACTGTTCATTGCAGTATGATGGTAATGAGCTTGAATTAGACTGTATTGGGATTGGTTTATCTGACTTTGACTGTATTATTGGCATAGACATGTTAACCAAGTACAGGGCTACAGTTGATTGTGTTCAGAAGGTTGTACAGTTCAGACCTGAGATGGCTGATGAATGGAGATTTTATGGTAAAGGTTCAAAATCTTGTATTCCTTTGATATCTGTTCTATCCATGACACGTTTACTGCAGAAAAGAGTAGAGGGTTTTCTTGTATATGTTGTAGATGTGACGAAAACTAGCCCGAAATTGGCTGATTTTCCAGTGGTTAGTGAATTTGCTGATATCTTTCCTGATGAGATTCCAGGATTGCCACCATATCGAGAGATAGACTTCAGCATATAACTGATTCCAGGTACGCAACCTATTTCGAAAGCTCCCTATTGAATGGCACCAATTGAACTGAAAGAGTTGAAAGAACAGTTGGAAGATTTGTTAGCCAAAGGGTACATTATACCGAGTGTCTCTCCTTGGAGTGCACCGGTACTTTTTGTATGAAAGAAGGACAGAACAATGAGATTGTGCATTGACTACTGACAACTGAACAAAGCAACGGTAACGAATCGTTATCCTTTACCTCGCATTGATGATTTCGTTATCATATTTATTGACGATATTCTGATCTATTCCAAGAACCTATGTGATCATGCTGACCAATTGAGAACAATTCTGAAGGCTTTGAGAGCTGAAAGATTGTATGCCAAGCTATCTAAATGTGAATTTTGGTTGAAAAAGGTAGTATTTCTTGGTCATATTATATTCGAAGACGGTATTTCAGTCGATCCAAGCAAGGTTGAGGCAGTGATCAGTTGGCCTAGACCTACATCTGTACTAGAGATACGGAGTTTTATGGGTTTAGCAGGATATTATCGTCGCTTTATTAAAGATTTCTCAAGTATTGCCAAACCTATTACTCAACTCACACAGAAAAATGCACCGTATATCTGTATTGAGGCTTTTGAAGATAGTTTTATTGAATTGAAGAAGAGGCTGACAAGTGCACCAGTCTTGACTATCCCTTCAGATACTGGTTATTTCACTCTTTATTGTGATGCTTCTCACAGGGGACTAGGATGTGTGCTGATGCAACGAGATCATGTTGTTGCTTATGCTTCGAGACAGTTGAAGCCACATGAGACACGATATCCAATTCATGATCTTGAATTGGCAGCCATCGTCTTTGCATTGAAGATACGGCGTCATTATTTGTGCAATGAGAAGTTTGAAATTTATTCTGATCATAAAGGATTGAAATATCTGTTTACGCAATCTGAATTGAACACGAGACAACGAAGATGGTTAGATTTGTTGAAGGACTTTGATTGCGAAATCAAATATTATCCAGGGAAATCAAATGCTGCTGTAGATGCTCTAAGTAGGAAGGTATGTGCTTTGTCCTTATCTACTGTAGGTGTATCTCATTTGATTGAAAATTGTTGCATCTCTGGATTAAAATTTGAGACAGATATGAGACCTATTCAAGTGTATGCAATTCGAGCTGAGCCTGAATTAGTGATTCAAATCAAGGATGCACAGAGAGAAGATCAGGGTATTCAGAAATCCGTTGAAATGGTTAAGTCTGGACATCAATATGAATATAAGGTCATCAGTACTGATGATATCTTATATGTGAATAACTGACTTATTGTTCCAAATGTTTCTGATCTGAAACAGCTGATATTGAAAGAAGCGCATTGTAGTAGGTACAGTATTCATCCTGGTGGCAGGAAAATGTATAATGATTTGAAGAATCATTACTGGTGGAAACAGATGAAATTAGATGTCACTGAATACGTATCTAGATGTATGAATTGTCAACAGATTAAAGCATAGAGAAAGAAACCTGGTGGTCTATTACAGAGTTTGTCAATTCCAGAATGAAAATGGGATCATATTTCTATGGATTTTGTGACGAAGTTGCCACGATCATCCCGAGGTTGTGATGCAATTTGGGTGATCATTGATAGGTTTACAAAATCAGCTTTTTTTATTCCATGCCGAATGACATATCGACATGACCAGATGGCAGATTTATATGTCAAGGAAGTGGTAAGATTGCACGGAGTGCCTAAGTCGATTGTATCTAATCGCGACCCTCGATTTACATCGTACTTTTGGCATAGCCTACAGCAAGATTTAGGTACACATTTACATTTGAGTACTGCTTATCATCCTCAAACTGACGGACAGTCAGAACAAATGATTCAAACTCTTGAGGATATGTTGAGAGCTGTAGTACTTGATTTGAGTACAAACTGGCAAGATTCGTTACCACTTGTGGAGTTCTCGTACAACAACAGTTATCAAACTAGTATTGAGATGGTTCCATTTGAAGCGTTGTATGGTAAGAAGTGCCGATCACCGTTGTACTAGGATGATGTGACAGAGGTACCTGATATTGGTCCTGATATGATTAGAGAGATGACTGACAAAGTGAAACTTATTCAGAAGCGAATGAAAACAGCTCAAGATAGACAGGCACAGTATGCGAACGTGAGACGTCGACCTTTGAGTTTTGAGCAGGAGACAGAGTATTCTTGAAGATTTCACCTTTCAGGGGTACTGTTTGATTTGGTAAGCAAGGGAAGTTGTCATCGCGTTTTATTGGACCGTATGAGATTTTGGAGAAGATAGGTGATCTAGCTTATCGACTTGCATTGCCTCCAGCCTTATCTGGTATTCATGATGTGTTCCATGTTTCGATGCTAAGGAAGTATCAGCCTGATTTATCTCATATTATCCAAGTTGATGAAGCAGAACTGGATGAAACTCTTAGATATTTCGAGAAGCCGATTCAGATTCTCGATCGAAATGAGAAACAACTCCGAACCAAAACCATTCCATTGGTGAAGATTCAATGGAGTCGGCATGGAGTTGAAGAAGCGACATGGGAGACTGAAGAAGACATGAGACAAAGATTTTCCTATCTATTTCATTGATGTGAGTTCTTATTCAGTATTCTGTTATGTCTTTATATTACGTGCTTATACAGATTGCTTATGAATTCGAGGACTGTGAGACCCCGATTCTAATCATCTAATCAAGAGTTAGTCTTATCGATAATCAATCAAAGGCCAAAGATAAGACATTAAATAAAAAAAATTATTTTTTTGATGAACAGTGCTGCGCTCGATCCTATAAAAGTCCAAGATCGAGGGCACCATATTTTGAAACTCTCTGCCGAGAAAATAATATGTGCCGCGCTCGATCCGGCAAAAAGCCAGGATCGAGCGCACCATTTTGTGCAAGTCTCTGCCTTAATATTTTCGGGGGCTGCGCTCGATCCCAGCATTTCATAGGATCGAGCGCACCCTGGGCAACAGAATTTTTCCAGAAAACTGAACATTCTTCCAATCTCAAAATCAACAATTCAACTCAATCTAATATCAATTCAGCATGCTCAATTCTAAATTCAACAACATGCAATCAACATACAAACTATCTTCGATAATCAATAATCATCAATCGAAATCGGTTCTAATATTCAATACTTCAAAATCAAATACAACCCATTCGAATTCTAACATGATTTCAAAACATAAACTAGATTGACATGCATTTCCAATTCTAATTCGAAGTCTCACTTCTAATCTTCATTCTCGTTCTATCCCTGTCGTCTCTGACTCGACCTGCCCCACCTGCTGCCAAGTACACATACAAACAAAGACAACAGCCGGATAATCCGATGAGAATTGATATTCCCAGTAAAAGAGACTATCATGTATATCAAATAAACACATCATGTCATGACATGTATCAACTTCCAAATATCTATCACATCAAGATCAAATCAAGTAATTCATCCAAGTACTGAATTAAAATGATATGCATGTCTTTAAAACTTCTGGATTATCAGACTCAGATAATCAAATGGAATTCTTCTATTCCTTCTTTTTTCGGTTTGGGATCCCGAGGTTAAAACATCCTACAATCGCACCGACACTCCTCTCGAGGTGGAAGAGGAATATTTTAATCCTCTAGACTCCGGAGCATTATAGAGAGCTATTTTCGCACATGTAGTAATTCGCCTACAAGGCCACTCAACTATAATCACCAGAACGTCTAATTCAAAATGAATAATCAATCTGCTCAATATGAATGCATATGTCATCTCATGCATTCAAATATCATTTTAATCATCAATTCAATTGAGCATTCTATCATGATTTCATTCATCAATTCAAATAATCATTCAATCATGATTTCAAATAAACATTCAATCATGATTTCAAATAAGCATTCAATCATGCAAGTATGTGATTTATTCGGAACACTCGAATCAAGTCCTATTCGAGTTAATCGTTCCATTCAAATCTAAGTCGTCTTTTACCTTATTCACTTCGAAGGTACTTCAATCTGAAAATCAATAATAAGGATAATAATCAATATCCAATCAAATTCATTCAAAACACAATCAAACTTCTTTGATTGATAAATAAGAAAATCGATGTTGTACCGACTTCAATCTTCCAAACTGTCCAAAGCTGCTATATCTCAACTCTGCTGACTTAAATTCAATCTATCAGAAGAAGTCAATAAGGATCAATATCGACATCAAAATCTCAATCAAACTCGATACGATAAAAACATCGAAACGATATCCAAAACTCAAACTGACGGCATAACGGCTATAAACTGATCAAACCGGAAACGCAAACAGCAATATATCATTTTAATAAACTCAATTCAATCAATTCATATCATTTCCAATCCAATCCCAACACATCTTAAAACTCCAATTTTCGAAAATAACTAGAAAATTCATATCAATTTCGATCGTCGTTAGATCTTCGAACCGCCTTAGATATACTATCACAGATATCTCATAATCATCCTTTCCGAATATAGACAAATTCTGACAACATCAAAAAATTCAAACTTATCAAAAATAAGATAAACTTACTTCCAAACGGAGCACTCGTCGCTGTGATTGCAGATATCTACTCGAGATTGAATTCCAACGGATGGATCGAGCTAAAATCAAAATCACAAAAGCTTGGAAGCTTGTTGGGGCACTTCCATGGTGGAGAGACGCTTGGGAGGGATGAAGGAAGGGAATGAGAGACTTAGTCAAAGTCTCTAGGTTATAACAAATACACAATTTACATTTTAGTCCCTGAAATTTCCAAAAATTGCAAAATAGTCCCTGATCAAAAACAAATCGGCCCTCGACTTCTAAAATCTCTGATTATCTCAAATAAAGTTCATTAAGATAATTTTGGGGCATTACAAGGACGAACTCATGTCTTAGTGGGGGAGAAATGTAAGGCCCGTGATTATTTCATTTAATCCGAGATGATTGAATTTGAGAATTTTTAGAGTTTTGATTTAAATTCTAATATTCTTAAATTATTTATGATTGAAATTGAATAAAAATAAGGGTCGAGGACTAAATTGCAAATTCTGAAGTTTCAGAACTAAATTGAAATTTCGTTTGTATTTATCCAATTTTTTAATTGATGATTCAGCTTGTTGTACGTGTAAGAAGACTAATTCATTCAGATTTTTCAGAAGCAAGAGCCGAGACTTCACTTTTCTTCTTGAAATCTCATCTTCAAATCATTGTATCTTTTGATCCAGTTATCCGATTTCAATTTCGGACATAGCGTTGCGATCCTCTTGAGACAATCTTAGATTTGGTGTAAGTATCTTCATGATTCAATCTGTTTTGAGATGTTGTATGTTAGAGAAATCAGATTATGAACATGAAGAGGTGTTCTTGAGCTTTTATGTATTCCAATATCGAAACCGGATTGAGGATTAGTGGTTGAATGAATTTATGATTATTTCAGCATGAATTTCGATTTGTATAGCATATGATTATGCTAGTTTTTGATGGTTTATGGCTAATAAAAGTTGGTTTTGACGTATATGAGATTGGTATTCGAGTTCGATATCATTTTGGTTACCGATTTGCAGTCGTTACGCCGCCGATTAACGATTTGAAGCTAGTTTGATATCTTGTTATTAGAGCTGAGTATGATTGAATGTGTTGCTGATAAATTGAGCTTATGACCATGTTATTTTCAGATTTGACAAGAGTTTGATCGACTCAAAAAATCCGCCTTCGAACCGAAGAATATTTGCTTGAGGTTTGAAGTTGTTCTTTGAGAATAGAATGATAAAAGTGAGCAGATTTGTATGTGAAGTTGAATAGATTATGATATATGAGTTCTTGTTGTTGTGTTTCAGATTTGAAGCTTCAAGAACCAAGATAAAACAAGAAGGTATAAGACGACGTCGCAAGTCAGGGATTTGAAACTCAAGAATGAAGTTTCTTGAGTTGTCCCGCCAAAATCACATACTTGTTTATCATTTTGATTATGTTATGATGTAGTCGATCCATATCAGGTAGTGGATATTTATTTGATATGATATGATATGATATGAGATATGAATTGATTCTTATGCCAAGGTCTGAGGCGACCTTATTTTCGAGTCTGATGAGACGATGATAGATGGATATCCATGTCAAGATCGTATACGAATCTTGATGGAAAAGAGTGTGATAGGAATCAATTCTTTATATATGCGTTTATTATATTCTCGAGTTGAAATTTCTAGAGTCGATATGCTGTTATTTAACGCGTATATATGTTGATTATACTGAGATTGTATTCTCACCGGACGTTTCTGGCTGTTGTCTTGTTTTGTATGTGTGCATGACGACAGATGGGGCAGGAGCTGGCCAATGTCGACGAGGGTAGCTCATGAGAGAAGATTAGATGTGGAATCGGGTTGTTTGTAGTTGAAATGATGTATATACTCCTAGCAAGCATGTTAGAAAACACTTTAGTTGATGTTCTTGAGAAGTTGATGAACACCTTGTATAACTTCATGCTTTTGTTGAATTCCAAACCTCTAGTTTGATGTATCACCTACTTGTACACATGTTTAGATCTTGTTCTATATATTTAGACTTGTTTTGTGAATTGATTATGATGGATTTGAGGGGAAGGAAGGATCAAACTTTGAGCTGCAAAACCAGAGCATGAATCTGCCCACGGCAGCGCCCGGTCTGCAGAAAAGAGCAGACCGAGTGCAGCCCCTAAATCCCCAACCCAAAGGTTGGAGAATTTTGGGGCGCTTGGTCAGCGGTTTTTAACCGACCTAGCGCTCCCACCCTTGAAAAAAAATTGTTTTGATTGCTTCTTCTCCTTGGTCCTTTAATCATGTTTATTTACTAATGGCCCTAAGATTGAGATTAGCAACCCGAGGCCCCACAGCCCGAATCTTAATTGAGCTATATATTGCTTAAAAATGATTAAGGGATGCTAATTTGAGCTTAAGGAGTTAAAAGTAGGATTCAAAACGATAAAAAATGGTTTCTAACACTTCGAATATTTGGAACAGTTCGGAAGTTCCGAACTAAAAGGCATGGGCAAAGGGGAATGACCTCAGAAGCTAGCATTGCTGGTCGGAAGGTCCAAGACGTTCGGAAGTTTCGAAAAGGAGTTCGGAAGTATCGAACTGGTTCGGAAGCCAAGGTTGGTTCTCGAAATCTACAAGCAGTTCGGAAGATCCGAACGTGAGATCGGTAGTTCCGATCATGTGACAGTCGGACAGGGCATATATGGGCTTTGATTGGATGACTGGACAAGAGGGAGTTCGGAAGCTCCGAACTAGGATCGATAGTTCCGAACTACTGTTGGCAGTCGAGTTTTCAAATCGAAGACACGTGGTTGGTGGAGAAAGATCGTAAGCTCCGAAGAGGGATCGGATGTTCCGATCCCTCTTTGGAGCTTCCGATCGTGCTTTGGAGAAGTTCCGATCGCGAGTTCGGAAGTTCCGATCGTCGCCTATATATAGAGGGCCGAGATCTCCATTTCATTTGCTCATTCCAACAACTTTCCTCTCATTTCTTACTAGCTTTTATGGGTCTTTTGTGCGTTCTTTTGGAGGCCAGTCGATAGTGAGGCACTACCGGGATTGTAGCGGAGTTGTTACCAAGTTTTGGGGACATCGCCATCAAAGGAATGACTAAAGATGCAGGTATATTGCTAGACTCTGATTAGCTTCAGTGAGTAGTTGTTAGTCTAGTTAAGGCTTCTGGCCAGTATCACTAGGTTTCTTATTCTGAGGTACAGACGTAATATCCGAGAAATCCTGGTTGAGTATGCATGTTCTATGTGTGAGGACCTTGATTCTAATCATCTAATCATAATTAATCAACCACAAGGCAAAGAATAAGCCAAGTGAATTAAACGTAATTTTTTTTTTTTTATAAATGCACGGACCCCGGACCACCTCTGGATTAGGGTCCGGACATACGAAAATTTTCAAAAAATAAAACAGAAGACCCACGGACCCTTACACGGGCCTTTGCACAGACCCATGCACGGGCCCCGTGCATACCTCCGTGTGAAGGTCCGTGCCTAAGCAAATCGGCAAAAAACAATAACGCGAGACAGAGGACGTCCGGACCCATGCACGGGGGCATGTCCAGGGTCCGTGCCCTGCTGCAAAACTAGAAAATCAAGGCAATACATAACCGAAATCATGCAATACAACTCCCCAACTCAACCAAAACATAAATCATGCATTACCAAAACAATCTCCTCAAAAAAACATGAAGTTCTAGGGTTGTACATTCCATCGATCTAGTAGAACATGCTTCGGTTTTAGTTATACAATCCAAAATACGATACAAGTTCGAAATATAGATTCGACTCCTAAACCCAAGGCCTCACTTCTATCCTCTCAATCACCTATACATGCGTTCTTTGGCTCGTTCCTGCCCCATCTGTTGCCAAGTACACATACAACAAAGACAACAGCCTGATAATCCGGTGAGAATACAATTCCCAGTAAAAGAGACTAACATGTAATATCATATAAACATATCAATCATGATATGAATCAACTTCCAAATATAATCAAGTATTCCAATCAAGTAATGAATTAAAATGATATGCATGACTTTAAAACTTCTGGATTAACAGACTCAGATAATCAAAAGGAATTATTCTTTCTTTCTTTCTTCGGTTTGGGATCCCGAGGTTAAAATATCCAAAATCACACCAAACTCCCCTTTAGAGGTGGACGTGGCATATTTTAATCCTCTAGACTCCAGAGCATTATAGTGAGTTAATCGACGCTTGTAGTAAATCGTCTACCAAGGCCACTCAGCTAAAATCTCCAGATCGTCTAATTCAAAATGAATAATCAATCAGCTCAATATGAATGCATATGAAATATCATGCATTCAATAACAATTCAATCATAAATTCAAATAAGCATATAAACATGAAATATGTAATTTCTTCTAGGACACTCGAATCAATACGGATTCGAGTTAATCGTCCTATTCCATTCCAAAGTCGTCTTATACCTTCTCGTCGTTTCAAAATCTTCATTCTGTAAAACAACGAATCTCTATTCAATATCAATTCCAGTTCTACGATCGATAAGTAAGAAAGTCGATACTATACCGGCTCAATCTTCCATACTGATCGAAGCTGAAATCTCGCAATTCCAAGGACTTCGAAACAATCTAACAGAAGAAGTCACATGATCAATATCGATAGTAAAACCTCATCAAACTCGGTATAATCAAATCAATAGAAACGATATCCCGAAATTCAAACTGACGGCATAACGGCTATATTCTGATAAACCGGAAACGCAGACAACATAATATCAATCCAAACAACTCATATCAATCATCATTTAAACATTCAAACTCAAATTTAACACATCTCAAAACCCATATTTTCGAAAAACATAAGAAAATTCATATCAAATCCAATCGACGCTCTATTTCAATTTCATCTGAGAATAAACGATAAGAATAATCTCTAGAACTTCATATCCTATAAGAATCAAATTCCAACTACATCCGAAATTTCAAACGTCTTAGAAATAAGAGAAACTTACTTCCAAACGGAGCACTCGACGTTGTGATCGCAGATATCTACTCGAGATTGAATTTCAACTGACGAATCGAGCTAAAATTGAAATCACAAAAGCTTGGAAGCTTTTTGGGGCGCTTCCATGGTGGAGAGACGCTTGGGAGGGATGAAGGAAGGGAATGAGAGACTTAGTCAAAGTCTCTAGGTTATAACAAATCCACAATTTGCGTTTTAGTCCCTGAAATTTCCAAAAATTGCAAAATAGTCCCTGATCAATAAAAAGTCGGCTTTTCAATTTTGAAATCACTGATTATCTCAATTAAATTCAATTAAGATAAAAACGGGGCGTTACACTATGATTGTATGTTTTATGTGGCATTATTTTATGTGCATTGATTATGTCACGGATATTATGTTGTATACATTATCACGTTGAGTGTGAGGCCTCGGTTCTAATATTCTATTCTTAAGATAATATAAACAATTATCATGCACCATCTATAAGATAAGGAAACAAAAAAAAAATTATTTTTCTGATGAACAGTGTTGCGCTCGATCCTATAAAAGTCCAGGATCGAGCGCACCAAATTTTAAAACTCGTTGCCGAGAAAAAGCAGTGTGCCGCGCTCGATCCGGCAAAAAGCCAGGATCTAGCGCGCCATTTTGTGAAACTCTCTGCCTCGGAAATCACAGGGGTCGCGCTCGATCCTGCAATAACCTAGGATCAAGCGCACCCCTTTGCCCAGAAAATTTCAGAACATGGAATGCCTTTCCTTACAAACTCAATCCAACAATAATCAAACAACATGCATCAATCCAAATTCAAACATAATCTCGACTACTCGATACAACAAGATACAACCAAGGTTCGAGTCTAGTAATTACTTCAAAACATAACTAGATTCGCATGCATCACAAAACATCAAAAGTTCGAATACATTCGACTTCTAAAAACCAAGCCTCACTTCTAATCTATCGATACTCTATCCACGTGGTCTCTGACTGGTACCTGTCCCACGTGTTGTCAAGTACACATACAACAAAGACAACAACCGATTAATCCGGTGAGAATTGATATTCCTAGTAAAAGAGACTAACATGCTATCAAATAAACATATCAAGTCATAATATGAACTCATTCTTCATATAATCACTTAATCCAATCAAATGCTGAATTAAAATGATATGCATGTGTTTAAAACTTCTGGATTATCAGACTCAGATAATCAAATGTAATTCTTCTTTCTTTCTTTCTTCGGTTTGGGATCCCGAGGTTAAAACATCCTACAATCATTCCGACTTCCCTCTCGAGGTGGACGAGACATATTTTAATCCTCTAGACTCCAGAGCATTATAGTGAGTTAAACAACGAAGTAGTAAATCGCCTACCAAGTCCCTCGACTACAATCTCTAGATCGTCTAATTCAAAAGAATAATCAATTCGGCTCAATATGAATGCACATGAATCCAATGAATTCAAATAACAATTCAGACATATATTCAAATAAGCACATAAGCACATAGACATGCAATATGTGAATTCTTCTAGGACACTCGAATCAATCCGGATTCGAGTTAATCGTCCTATACCATTTCAAAGTCATCCTATACCTTTCTTCGTGTTGTTCACAGTCGTCGATCTGTAAAACAACAATTCTCAATCAAAGTTCTTTCAATCAAAATCTATCCAAATCCATCGAGAAATTAAAAAATAACATCGACACTATACCGGCTCAACTCTTCCAACTGATCAAAGTTGTAAGGCTCTCAACTTCCAGGAATTCAATTCAATCTATCAGAAGAAGTCATGGTGATAAAAATCGATATCAAACTCAAAACATCAAAACGACGTTCAAACTTCAAACTGACGGCATAACGGCTATAACTGATCAAACCGGAAATGCAGACAGCAAAACAACAACTCAATAAACCCATTCCAATCCTCAAACCTCAATTCCAACACAATCCCAACACATCACAAAATCAAGGTTTCGAAAATAATAAGAAAAATCATAACAAATCCGATCGTCGTTAGATCTTCGAACCATCTTAGATATACGATCACTGCTAACTCAAAATCATCCTCTCCGAGTATAAACAAATTCTGAAAACATCGAAAAACTCAAACTTCTCAGAATTAAGATATACTTACTTCCAAACGGAGCACTCGTCGCTGTGATCGTAGATATCAAGTCAAAAATCAATTCTATCGGACGGATTGAGCTAGAATCGAAATCACAAAGCTTGGAGCTCACTTTGAGCGTCTTCAATGGAGGGAACTCGGTTGACAGGGTGATGAGGAAGACAAGGGATTATTAAAAGACTTAGTCAATCCTTAGATATTATTACAAACTCAATTTTTGCATTTTAGTCCCTAAAAATTCCAAAAATTGCAAAACAGACCCTGATAAGTAAAAGTTCGGCTCTCTAATTCTGAAATCACGGAATAACTCAATAAGTTCAATTAAGATAAAAAAGGGGCGTTACGATTCTCCCCCTCTTAAATAAGATTTCGTTCTCGAAATCATCAATATCAACTCATAAGAAGATAATTAAGAATTCAGAATATAATTAAGAACTCACATCAGATGAATAATTCAGAAATCTCTGTCTCATGTCAGATTCTGTCTCCCAAGTCGCTTCTTCGACTCCGTGATGACTTCACTGAACTTTCACCAAAGGAATCGATTTGGTTCTGAGCTGTTTCTCCTTTCTGTCAAGGATCTGAATCGGTCTCTCGAAATAACTCAAAGTTTCATCAAGTTCGGCTTCGTCAGGCTGAAGAACATGAGAAGGATCGGGGTGATATTTCCTCAACATCGAGACGTGAAATACGTCGTGAATTCCAGATAAAGAAGGAGGAAGTGCTAATCGATAGGCTAGATTGCCTATCTTCTGCAAAATCTCATACGGACCGATGAATCTCGGTGCCAACTTCCCTCTCTTCCAAAATCTAACAGTACCTCTAAACGGAGAAATCTTCAAGAATACACGGTCTCCCTGATCAAAAGATAGAGGTCTGCGACGGATATTCGCATACTTCGCTTGTCGGTCCTGAGCAGTCTTCATTCTCAATCGAATAATCTTCACCTGCTCAGCCATATCACGAATCATATCTGGTCCCAAATCTGAGGACTCAGACATCTCATCCCAGTACAGAGGAGATCTGCACTTCTTTCCGTACAACGCTTTGAATGGTGTCATCCATATACTCGTCTGAAAGCTGTTGTTGTACGAAAACTCAACGAGAGGCAACGAATCTTGACAAGTAGTGCCAAAGTCAAGCACCACTGCTCGTAACATATCCTCCAGAGTTTGAATTGTCAGCTCAGACTGACCGTCGGTCTGAGAATGATAAGTTGTACTCAAGTGCAAACGAGTACCAAGATCTTCCTGTAGACTATGCCAGAAATGAGAAGTAAACCAAGGATCTCGGTTTGAAACAATCGATCTCGGCACACCATGCAATCTGAAAATATCTCTGACATACAGCTCGGCCATCTGATCGTGACGATATGTCATCCGATACGGAATGAAACAAGAAGACTTCGTCAAACGATCAATCACTACCCAAATGACATCGCATCCTCGAACAGATCGGGGTAGCTTCGTGACAAAATCCATCGAAATGTGATCCCATTTCCATTCTGGAATAGACAGACTATGCAGAAGCCCACATGGTCTCTTTCTCTCGGCTTTAACCTGCTGACAGTTCAAACAATGGGATACAAACCTTACCACATCCTTCTTCAACTTCTTCCACCATAATTGACTCTTCAAGTCGTTATACATCTTTCGGCCTCCGGGATGAACACTGAACCGACTACAATGCGCCTCTCTCAGAATACGCTGTCTTAACTCGTCAATCTCTGGCACAACAATACGGCTATTCACAAATAAAACATCATCTCTGACATGAAACTCAGACTGGTGTCCTGATCTCACCTTCTCTATCGAATTCTGAATACTCTCATCTGATTTCTGTGCTTCTCTGATCGACACAAACAACTCTGGATTGTCTTGAATCGCACAAACTCTGATCGGATTTCTATCTGACTCAAACTCCAACCCAGAAGTGCAACAGTCGTCGATCAACCGAGAAACACCGATCGTCGAAAGAGATAAAGAGCAAAGCTTGCGACTCAAAGCATCGGCACCTGCATTCGACTTCCCCGGATAATACTTAATCTCGCAGTCGAAGTCCTTCAACAAATCTAGCCATCTTCTCTGTCTTATATTCAATTCTGACTGCGAAAACAAGTACTTCAGACTCTTATGGTCAGAAAAGATCTCGAAAGACTCACCGTAGAGATAGTGACGTCAGATCTTCAAGGCAAAAACAATAGCAGCGAGTTCAAGATCATGAACTGGATAGCGAGTCTCGTGCGGTTTCAACTGCCTCGACGCATATGCTATCACGTGCTTCTTCTGCATAAGAACACATCCGAGACCTAGATGAGAAGCATCGCAATAAACTGTGAAACCTCCAGAACCAGATGGAATAGAAAGAATCGGAGCACTGGTTAATCTCTTCTTTAACTCAAAAAAACTGGCTTCACGATCATCTGTCCATAGAAAAGGAGCATTCTTCTGAGTCAGCTGGGTAATAGGCTTCGAAATAGAAGAAAAACCCTGAATAAATATGCGATAGTACCCTGCTAAACCCATAAAGCTGCGGATCTCAGGCACCGAAGTCGGCCTTTGCCAGTTCATCACGGCTTCTATCTTGCTGGGATCAACAGTAATCCCCTCTCCTGAAATAATATACCCCAGAAAGACAACTCTGTCAAGCCAAAACTCACACTTCGAAAGCTTGGCGAATAACTGTTTTTCCTCAAAATCTGCAAAACTGTTCTCAGATGCTCTGCATGCTCGGCACGACTCTTAGAATAGATTAAGATATCATCAATAAAAATAATCACAAACTCATCAAAAAAACGCTGAAATATTCGGTTCATCAATCCCATAAAGACTGCTGGGGCGTTCGTCAAATCGAAAGGCATGACAAGAAATTCAAAATGTCCATACCTAGTCCTAAATGCAGTCTTAGGAACATCCTCTTCACGAACTCTCAGCTGGTGATATCCCGATCTCAAATCTATCTTCGAATAAATACACGAACCCTGCAATTGATCAAAAAGATCATCTATACGAGGTAAAGGATACCTGTTCTTAACTGTCGCCTGATTCAGTTGGCGGTAGTCAATGCAGAGACGCATAGAGCCATCTTTCTTTCTAACAAACAGGACAGGAGCACCCCAAGGCAACACACTCGGTCTAATGTATCCCTTGGCAATCAAATCTTCCAATTGCTCCTTCAGTTCTTTCAATTCGATCGGAGCCATTCGGTACGGAGCTTTCGAAATTGGCTGAGTACCTATCGTCAAATCAATGCCGAATTCAATCTCCCCACTACACCAAATAATGGTATCAACAACACCTGAAAGACAACGGTTTTTTTGAAAAACCGTTGTCTTTTGGTATTTAACAACGGTTTTAGTAAAAACCGTTGTTGTTGGCCCCTTTTTTTAATGGAAACAACAACGGTTTTTTAAAAATCGTTGTCTTATATGTGTCAAAGACAACGGTTTTTTAAAACTGTTGTCTATAAGCGGGTTTTTTATGGCCTACGACAACGGTTTTTATTAACCGTTGTCTATGAGCAAATATTTGGAATTCTACGACAACGGTTTTTAAAACCATTGTGTATGCGTGTGCTTTTTAAGCTCTACGACAACGGTTATTTTTAACCGTTGTCTTATGCTATTGTTTTATGTAGTTTTAGACAACACTTCTCTTAATCAGTTGTCTTTGCTTTTCTTTTTTTATTTTTTTTAAACACACATGTATACACATGCACATATATATATATATATATATATATATATATATATATATATATATATATTTATTTATATATATATATATTTACACATATAATACACAAACCCTAGCCCAACCAATAATATGTCGCCCCGTTCACCCAGCTTCTTCTTTCGATTCTCCTTCGCCTCCTTTCTCTCCTCTCCGCTCCTCATCCTCACCAACTGGCCATGAAAATCTTCATCCTCTAAATCCGCATTTTCCTAAACCTTCATCACCATGAAAACAAGGGTTCGAGGCGGCGGTTTCAGGTCACTGGCTGCATCGCCGTTGTTTTACACTTACCTGAAGCCCGAAGCTCTCGCGCAACTCAGATACTCAAGAATTGCTGCTAGATCCAAAGAAAACGGGGCCCAGGCTCTGATTGCTCTCTTCCAGCTCAATGTTTCTTCTGATTCAGCGTTCTCACTGCCTCATTCCACGGCTTTTGCCGTCGATGGTATTTCGCGCTTCAATTTAAGGGTTACTACTTATCCTCGGTGTCTTCAGCGAAAAAAGCTCACCGCTGCTACGCCGTTTATTTAAGAGAATCAGTCCTGATCTCCTGTTTTGTTCTAGTTGTTTATCAATCGCCTAGATTTAAAGTCAAAAATTTTAACTTGGGTTATTTCTTTGTAGGTTGTTAAATTCGGTTGTGCCTATCTTTTGTAATTGGAACACAAATATGATTTCGGAGGAAATTTAAATGAATAAATTGAATAACTAATCGGTTGCTATGATTTGACGTAGATTCCACATCAAAATGCGTTTATTATGTTTGGTACTTATAATTGGCAAGTTGTTCATGGTTGCGTGATTTAATAAATGTGGCTTTGTTAGATTGAATTAGATGAGTAGATGCTTGTTGAAAAATCATGCCTTGTCTGGGATATATTCGTTGAAAGCAAATTGGGAAATTGGATTAGATTTGGTAGACTCTTGTTGAAACATGATAAATTATATTGGAACCATTATTAATGCAACATGGTGTTTTGTGCTTATGGGAACCAATTACGATCTATACCTTGTCTAGGGCTGTGATGTGTCTTTTCAATTTCGTGTTGTTTAAAGAGTTTAGAAGATATTCTCCAACTTTTAGTCCCTAATCTTTGACATGTTATCTTTATACAAGTGTGGATGCATAATTGCTACCTTTTCCTTTGACGGTAGAAGATGGAAAATTAATGGCAGATGCAGAGAGTGGTGAATTTTGGAGTTTCTTTGGTGGATTTGCTCCACTTCCAAGGAAAACAAATTCTGATAAATACAAAAGCTTTGATGTTGCACCTAGACTTTTCTGGTATATAAATTCTTTCAGTTATATCGGTTCCAAAGATCTCTTTCATGTCTCGTGTTCCTAGCGTGGCATGATACATAATTAATCTTCGTCGGCGAATATCTCAATTTATTGGGTAATTTACCCAAATGAAGCTCTGAGGAGTTCTTATTTATAATTTATTTTTTTTGCATGCTGATAAAATTTATGAAATAAACTGATACGATTTCCACTTTTTATTTTGTAAAACTCTTTTGGTTTTTAGATGAATTCTGCATAAGGATGTAGTAGGACATTTTTACTATGTTCCTTGGAATTGGATTGTTATTTTCCACCTCTTACTTTGTAAAACTACTTTTGGATTGTTATTGGTGTTGGCTAAATATTTTTTATGTATGATTAAAGTCAATCCGTTTTGAGCACATTTGTTTTATATTTTCCCTACAATGTAAATGTTTCTGTCAGACTATTTGATATGTAACCAGATAATGGTAATTTGTTTATGATGAGGAACTATAGGATCTTGACATGCTAGAGTTTTATGTTCAAGTGTAAAAGGGAAAAGCCGTACCAGTGGAGGCTGATTCTTTGACAAGGGAGTTATTAGACACATATAAATACTATTTTCTTGATTGTTGGTCTGAAATTTTTATCTGGATGGGGAGAAATACTTCTCTTACGTTGAGAAAAGATGCATGTAGCACAGCTGATGTAAGCATAGTTACTTGGCTTCTTCCAATGGGTTTTGCATTTCTTTCCTTATCAATGGACTCAACAAATGCCTTTTCCTGTGTAGGAATTACTGCACAACCTTGATAGATCCAAATCTCATATAATCCGTGTGATTGAGGGATTTGAGACAATCAAATTCCGGTCGAAGTTTAAATCCTGGCCCCAGTCAAGCAATCTGTCTGTGACAGAGGATAGTAGAGGGAAGGTTGCAGGTCAGTACAACACGGATTTTATTTGCAATAATTTAAAAATAATGTACAACTACAGTATACCTTTGTTTCCCCTGTATTTTTCTTTCCAATTGATGTTTCCAGCACTTCCAAAACGCCAAGGAGTTAATGTGAAGGGTATTCTGAAAGCATAAAACCCCAAGGAAGAACCTCAACCTTATATAGACTGCTCAGGAGATTCACAGGTGATGTGAATCCTGTGGTAGATCTGGTCCTATGTAAAGTTTTTCAGGAAAATTAGCATCATCTATTGTTAATGTTCTCTTATGGTGAATAAGTAATGTTCATGCAAGCAGGTTTAGGACATGATTTTACATAAGTTTAAATTTTTTTAAAAGAAACTAAGCAACTTAAGTAATTTGGTGGTGTTATTTGTACCATCGTTCAGAATTCAGAAGCTATCTACCACTATTGTATAGGCTCAATACTTGTACTTACGTCAAAGGTCCTTACCAAGCTATTCTTGAAGAACCTCTACTTTGAAATGCATTATTTTATAGAGCTAAATACTTATGCTCTCTGGTTATGTAGAATTAAAATATATTATGCTTATCTGCTTTATTGGCCAGTGATGAAGAAGTTGAGGCAATCCTCCCAACTGCAGCTTATGCCCTTGCCAAAATACATATGCATCTGGTACACAGTGGATTAAGAAGTTGAGGCAATACTTTGAATTAAAATATATTATGCTTATCTGCTTTTTAAACTTTGGGATTTACATGTATCAAAATTTTAAGTTGATTTTACTGTTATTTCTTAGGGACTTGAGTAGGGTGAGACATATGTGCTTATTATTGGCTTAACTCAGTTGGGCCGGGTAGTTACATGGGAAATGGAATATATTTGAGGAGTGAGATAGTTGTGGGATTCCTTCAGCGTATTTTCCATTTTGTAAATGACTAGCATAGCTAGGGAAAGGACATAGGCTTTACTCTGGGATTTTAATCTCTTTGGATATCAGTAGGTGATATTTATGTCTCATATTTGTATGCACATTTTTATTTTGCTGTCTTATTTTCATTATGGGCATTAAAGATCCTAATATTATTTTTTTATGTGATTTGAAACCTTTTTTTTAGGTTATTGACTATAAAACAAAACATAGTAGACTTTTCCCTTTGCTGGCTTATGCTTATGCCTTTAGATTTGTTGGTGAATGGCTTAAATGGTTGTACAATGATGTTACCCAAAGGTTGCAAGCAAATGATTTTTCAACATTACCTGAAGCTCATGCCTGTACTGCAGGGTTGAAGTCCTTGACTACTACAGCCACTGCTGTAAGTAACACATAATCTCATCTTTATACCTTTTTATTTCCACGTGTTAGTGTTGTTCCATTCCGTGCTCTTGTTTACATTAGGATATATGTTCGTCTTTATAACGTTGTGGTGGTTGGTATGAACAATATGAGACTTCTTGTCCTGGTGCTATGTGAAATTCATGTTTACTGAGTTTTGATAAGTCTCTTCATTATTCTACTTTTGCGTCACAGGAAGGTATTGAAGAATGTCGAAAGTTATGTGGAGGCCATGGCTACCTTTGTGTAGTGGACTTCCAGAGTTGTTTGTTGTCTATGTTCCTGCTTGTACGTATGAAGGAGACAACATTGTGCTGCTTTTACAGGTAGCTTTTTGTGTGTGCTAGTCTAATTTGGTTAATAATTTCCATATAGACGCCGGACAGTTAACATTTTCAAGCCATTTTATAGAGTCGAGCTTGTCGGGGTCAGTAGGTTCGGGGCATAACAAGCATTCCATCACAGTTGACCGATTATTTTCATTTTTTTTAACAGAAAATTTGCATTTATCCTTATAGGAACTCAAGGCAGATGGAGAGTATGAAATGGCGAAAATTGCTATTGGAGTATCCTAAACAGAGGCTCGCATGGTTTCTTCCTTTTCCTGTTCCTGTTACTGTTCCTACACCTCCTCCACCAGAGTTTGTAATAATCATTGCACCTCCTCTCCCTGAATTTTCTTCGTCCCCACCTTCTACCGTTCCTTCTCTAAATCCAGTTTCGCTTCCATCCCCATTGCCTCTTCATGATAGACATGTTTCTCCGCCATCATTCTACGCCCCAGCAGAAAGGCCAAGTGCACAAAACAAAACTTCCAAGTACACCTCAAATTTCTAATACATCTCTTCTCCAGCACAACACATTATTTTTAATTTTTTTTTGATAGGACATTATTTTTAATTGACCTTGTATTATTTATATGTGTCTAATGAGCTGAATGGCTTTATCATGAGCACGTCAATATAAAATCTGCCTTCTTCCTTCTTTTTTTTGTGTGCAGAAGCTAAGGTCTGGACTATGTCTTGTAGTTTTTTTAATTCCTTTAATTTTCAGGTGGTTCCAAAGCTTTCATGCATCGGTATTTACTGTTATTCTTTTTATTTTTTCTATGTTTCTCATATGAATATATATCAGAGAGAAATAAGATTTTTTTTTCAGATTCATAGGTAGATGTTAATCAATGATGAAACAAGAGTTCCAAGTTTATTTATAAAAATTAGCTCATAGCTTTATTTTCTATTTTTTAGTGTGCATTGAATTAGAATTAGAATTTTGAGTGATTTGTAATATTGAAATTGTATATTAAATTTTATTTATGAAATTTTAAATTTTAAATGATTCATAATATTAAGAAATTTGTATATTTATTTTTTTTGTTTTTTATATGAATTACGACAACGGATTTTATCCGTTGTCTTTTCTATTTAAAACTGTTGTAATTGTAGGTGGTGTTAAAAGTTTGCTAAAAGACAACGGATATAAACTGTACAAAACCGTTGTCTTAAATTGTCAATGACAACGGATTTACACTGTTGCAGAACCGTTGTCTTTGGAGACTTACGACAACGGTTACAAACTGTTGCAAAACCGTTGTGGTAGGATAGCTACGACAACGGATATAAACCATTGTAATAGGGCACGCTTTTTACAACGCCCCCAGTTACAACGGCTTTATCCCCCCTACGACAACAGATAATATCCGTTGTCGTTTTGCAATTTTCTTGTAGTGCCCGAATCGGTGGCAATCCCAAAATTTCATCGGCAAACACATCAGGTAATTCCCTAACCACTGGTATATCGTTCAGCTCAGGGCTAGACTTCAGAATATCGATCGCATAAATAAGAAATCCTTCGGCTCCTCTCTGTAATAATCTAGTCATAGATAAGACAGATATTAAAGGAATTTTAGAACGAGAACCCTTACCAAAGAATCTCCATTCATCTGCCATATCTGGTCTGAACCGAACTACCTTCTGAAAACAGTCCACGGTAGCCCTGTACTCAGTCAACACGTCTATTCCCAAAATGCAGTCAAAATCAGACAGACTAAGTACAATACAGTCACACTCAATCGAATTCCCATCAAAACTCAATTCGCAGTTCTTAACCAAATTCTTTGACACAATACCTCCACCCAAAGGTGAAGTAACAGATACAAAAGTAGACATAGGCTCAACAGGCAAGGCATGCATCACAATAAAGTTCTCAGATAAGAAAGAATGAGATGCACCTGTATCTATCAGAATAAACGCAGGATAACCAAAAATCTTACAGTTACCTGTAATCTCATCATTCGGTGTAGCTTGAGCCTCATCTTCGTTCAGAGCAAACACTCTAGCCTGTGGTCGGGAAGGTTGGTTCGAACTTTGATTACCTCCCTGATGGTTCTGCTGTTGTGGTTGGAAGGAGTGAACTGCAGTAGCCTGCCTACCAGGCTGAGATGACTGTCGAGAGGTATTCCCACTCTGAGTCTGGTCAGAACCTTTCTGAGGACACTGTCTGGCATAATGTCCTGTCTGTTGACAGATGTAGCAGTTTCCAAAAATTCCTCTGCATTGCTCACTGGAGTGCCGTCCTCCACACTTGCTACACAAAGATCCAGAAGATCCTGAACCCTGTCCAAAACTGAACTGTCTCGAGCCACTCAAGCTCGAAGAAGTGCTTCCCGACTTCTTGAACTGTTTCCCTTTGGGACGGAAATAGTTCTTCTTGCTACCACCACTGCTACCACCCTCATTCATCTGCTGTTGATTCTGATACTGCCTCTGCTGCTGCTATTGAGGCTGGTACTGATTCTCCCTCTTTCTCATCAGTCCCGCTTCCGCTCCCTTAGCCTGATCCATCGCATCAGAAAAATTATCTGGCCTCCCAGTATTTACCAGAATGAAGATGTCAGGGTGCAAACCATTAATGAACTGGTCTGCTTTCGCCTCCTCGTTGTCGGCAATATGCGGAGCGAACCTCAACAAACTGTCAAACTTTGAAACATAATCCTCAATACTCATGCTACCTTGCCTCAAATTTGCAAACTCGGCACCTTTATCCTTTCGATAGGAAACCGGAAAGAATCTCTTATAGAACTCTGCTTTGAAAAGTGCCGAAGTAATTGTCGTACCTTTATTCTCTTTGGATCTTTTGGTAGTCATCCACCAACTCTTTGCCACTCCCTGTAGTTGATGCATTACCAGTCTAGTTCCGCGGTCATCAGAGTTGTCAAGCGACTCAAATAGCTGATAAATATCCTCCAACCAACTCTCGCAATCGATCGGATTCTCCTTCCCATTCAAATACGGCGGCCTAAAAGATTGGAACCTCTTCAGTAAGGCTTCCATAGGCGTGATCGAATCATCCATCTGTATCACCGCTCTATTACCCGGAACCAACGGAGGAGTCGTAACCGGTGGAGTTTCTGTCGTAGGGATAATTGGTGGAGTATTCATGTCTAGCCTTCTTCGAGTACCCATCTAAATTGACAGGGTTAGAACACGGATAATTCAATTCACATCTCAACATTTCAATGTCTCAAAACCTCTGATCTTCTTATTCGATTCAAAGATGGAACTCAGATCAAATGCATGAATACAGTTCATATCCAATTAACACATGCTTTATTATTTAAATCACCGAGTCAAGTAATTCAAATAATTTTCAATCAATAAAGCATGCTCGCATATTCTTTAATCAGAGAATTAATCAAGCACATGCGAAAAATTAAGGTCAAGCGGACTCGATCTACCCCGCTCACTTCTAGAACAAAATCCAGGAACTTATCTCTAGGTAGCTTATTCTGAGGTACAGACGTACTATCCGAGAAATCTTGGTTGAGTATGCATGTTCTATGTGTGAGGACCTTGAATCTAATCATCTAATCATAATTAATCAACCACAAGGCAAAGAATAAGCCAAGTGAATTAAACGCAATTTTTTTTATATAAATGCACGGACCCCGGACCACCTCCGGATTAGGGTCCGGACATACAAAAATTTTCAAAAAATAAAACAAAAGACCCACGGACCCTTACACGGGCCTTTGCATGGACCCATGCACGGGCCCCGTGCATACCTCCGTATGAAGGTCCGTGCCTATGCAAATCGGCAAAAAAACAATAACGCGAGACAGAGGACGTCCGGACCCATGCACGGGGGCATGTCCAGGGTCCGTGCCCTGCTGCAAAACCAAAAAATCAAGGCAATACAGAACCGAAATCATGCAATACAACTCCCCAACTCAACCAAAACATAAATCATGCATTACCAAAACAATCTCCTCAAAAAAAATGAAGTTCTAGGGTTTAACATTCCATCGATCTAGTAGAACATGCTTCGGTTTTAGTTATAAAATCCAAAATACGATACAAGTTCGAAATATAGATTCGACTCCTAAACCCAAGGCCTCACTTCTATCCTCTTGGTCACCTATCCATGAGTTCTCTGGCTCGTTCCTGCCCCACCTGTTGCCAAGTACACATATAACAAAGACAACAGCCTGATAATCCGGTGAGAATACAATTCTCAGTAAAAAAGACTAACATGTAATATCATATAAACATATCAATCATGATATGAATCAACTTCCAAATATAATCAAGTATTCCAATCAAGTAATGAATTAAAAAGATATGCATGACTTTAAAACTTCTGGATTAACAGACTCGGATAATCAAAAGGAATTTTTCTTTCTTTCTTTCTTCGGTTTGGGATCCCGAGGTTAAAATATCCAAAATCACACCAAACTCCCCTTTCGAGGTGGACGTGGCATATTTTAATCCTCTAGACTCCAGAGCATTATAGTGAGTTAATCGATGCTTGTAGTAAATCGCCTACCAAGGCCACTCAGCTAAAATCTCCAGATCGTCTAATTCAAAATGAATAATCAATCAGCTCAATATGAATGCATATGAAATCTCATGCATTCAATAACAATTCAATCATAAATTCAAATAAGCATATAAACATGCAATATGTGATTTCTTCTAGGACACTCGAATCAATCCGGATTCGAGTTAATCGTCCTATTCCATTCCAAAGTCGTCTTATACCTTCTCGTCGTTTCAAAATCTTCAATCTGTAAAACAACGAATCTCAATTCAATATCTATTCCAGTTCTACGATCGATAAGTAAGAAAGTCGATACTATACCGGCTCAATCTTCCATACTGATCGAAGATGAAATCTCGCAACTCCAAGGACTTCGAATCAATCTAACAGAAGAAGTCACATGATCAATATCGATAGTAAAACCTCATCAAACTCGGTATAATCAAATCAATAGAAACGATATCCCGAAATTCAAACTGACGGCATAACGGCTATATTCTGATAAACCGGAAATGCAGACAACATAATATCAATCCAAACAACTCATATCAATCATCATTCAAACATTAAAACTCAAATCCAACACATCTCAAAACCCATCTTTTCGAAAAACATAAGAAAATTCATATCAAATCCAATCGACGCTCTATTTCAATTTCGTCTGAGAATAAACGATAAGAATAATCTCTAGAACTTCATATCCGATAATAATCAAATTCCAACTACATCCGAAATTTCAAACCTCTTAGAAATAAGAGAAACTTACTTCCAAACGGAGCACTCGACGTTGTGATCGCAGATATCTACTCGAGATTGAATTCCAACTGACGGATCGAGCTAAAATCGAAATCACAAAATCTTGGAAGCTTGTTGGGGCGCTTCCATGGTGAAGAGACGCTTGGGAGGGATGAAGGAAGGGAATGAGAGACTTAGTCAAAATCTCTAGGTTATAACAAATCCACAATTTGCGTTTTAGTCCCTGAAATTTTCAAAAATTGCAAAATAGTCCCTGATCAATAAAAAGTCGGCTTTTCAATTCTGAAATCACTGATTATCTCAATTAAATTCAATTAAGATAAAAACGGGGCGTTACACTATGATTGTATGTTTTATGTGGCATTATTTTATGTGCATTGATTATGTCACGGATATTATGTTGTATATATTATCACGTTGAGTGTGAGGCCTCGGTTCTAATCTTCTATTCTTAAGATAATATAAACAATTATCATGCACCATCTATAAGATAAGGCAACAAATAAAAAAAATTTATTTTTCTGATGAACAGTGCTGCGCTCGATCCTATAAAAGTCCAGGATCGAGCGCACAAAATTTTAAAACTCCCTGCCGAGAAAAAGCAGTGTGCCGCGCTCGATCCGGCAAAAAGCCAGGATCGAGCGCGCCATTTTGTGAAACTCTCTGCCTCGGAAATCACAGGGGCCGCGCTCGATCCTGCAATAACCTAGGATCGAGCGCACCCCTTTGCCCAGAAAATTTCAGAACATGAAATGTCTTTCCTTACAAACTCAATCCAACAATAATCAAACAACATGCATCAATCCAAATTCAAAAATAATCTTGACTACTCGATACAACAAGATACAACCAAGGTTCGAGTCTAGTAATTACTTCAAAACATAACTAGATTCGCATGCATTACAAAACATCAAAAGTTTGAATACATTCGACTTCTAAAAACCAAGCCTCACTTCTAATCTCTCGATCCTCTATCCACGTGGTCTCTGACTGGTATCTGTCTCACCTGTTGCCAAGTACACATACAACAAAGACAACAGCCGGATAATCCGGTGAGAATTGATATTCCTAGTAAAAGAGACTAACATGCTATCAAATAAACATATCAAGTCATAACATGAACTCATTCTTCATATAATCACTTAATCCAATCAAATGCTGAATTAAAATGATATGCATATCTTTAAAACTTCTGGATTATCAGACTCAGATAATCAAATGTAATTCTTCTTTCTTTCTTTCTTCGGTTTGGGATCCCGAGGTTAAAACATCCTACAATCACACCGACTTCCCTCTCGAGGTGGATGAGGCATATTTTAATCCTCTAGACTCCAGAGCATTATAGTGAGTTAAACAACGAAGTAGTAAATCGCCTACCAAGTCACTCGACTACAATCTCTAGATCGTCTAATTCAAAAGAATAATCAATTCGGCTCAATATTAATGCACATGAATCCAATGCATTCAAATAACAATTCAAACATATATTCAAATAAGCACATAAGCACATAGACATGCAATATGTGAATTCTTCTAGAACACTCGAATCAATCCGGATTCGAGTTAATCGTCCTATACCATTTCAAAGTCATCTTATACCTTTCTTCGTGTTGTTCACAGTCGTCGATCTGTAAAACAACAATTCTCAATCAAAGTTATTTCAATCAAAATCTATCCAAATCCATCGATAAATTAAAGAATAACATCGACACTATACCGGCTCAACTCTTCCAACTGATCAAAGTTGTAAGGCTCTCAACTTCCAGGACTTCAATTCAATCTATCAGAAGAAATGGTGATAAAAATCGATATCAAACTCAAAACATCAAAACGACGTTCAAACTTCAAACTGACGGCATAACGGCTATAACTGATCAAACCGGAAATGTAGACAGCAAAACAACAACTCAATAAACCCATTCCAATCCTCAAACCTCAATTCCAACACAATCCCAACACATCACAAAATCAAGGTTTTCGAAAATAATAAGAAAAATCATAACAAATCCGATCGTCGTTAGATCTTTGAACCGTCTTAGATATACGATCACTGCTAACTCAAAATCATCCTCTCCGAGTATAAACAAATTCTGAAAACATCGAAAAACTCAAACTTCTCAGAATTAAGATATACTTACTTCCAAACGGAGCACTCGTCGCTGTGATCGTAGATATCAAGTCAGAAATCAATTCTATCGGACGGATTGAGCTAGAATCGAAATCACAAAGCTTGGAGCTCACTTTGAGTGTCTTCAATGGAGGGAACTCGGTTGAGAGGGTGATGAGGAAGACAAGGGATGATTAAAAGACTTAGTCAATCCTTATATATTATTACAAACTCAATTTTTGCATTTCAGTCCCTGAAAATTCCAAAAATTGCAAAACAGACCCTGATAAGTAAAAGTTCGGCTCTCTAATTCTGAAATCACGGAATAACTCAATAAGTTCAATTAAGAGAAAAACGGGGCGTTACATTGAGCCTGTATCATTTATATAACCAGTAGAGGGGTCGCTCAGCCCCATTATACTGTGGATGGATACCTTAGTTTTGGATCTGGATATGTCCACGGATTTATGGTATGCGAGTACCTCCTGATGCAAGGGACCAATGTTCTACATAGCATGGCGTTTTTGACTGAGCAATATTCTACATAGGTTCCCGATATCTTCACTTGCATTTAGCATTCATATATGTGCATACTCGTACTTATGTATTGAGCATTGTTAGCTCAAGTCCTTGGTTTTTGTTTTGGAAACCCCATTTCACGAGGCAGGACTTAGGTTGGACGAACTAGGTGGTAGCGGTCGTTGAGCTTCAGCAAGGTGGATTGTATTGTACTTGGTTTTGTATTTTGGAATTTAGTACTATGTTTCGTTTGGGTCGTATAACATTTGTAATATTTTACTTTGAACCGGTTATATCCTGCCGGTGGTTTTAGTTGTATTATTTAAGTTTTCGCTGGACATCTGATTATTCAATTAAGTTATTTTGTATGTTTAAGCTTTGATTAGCTAGTGATTCTGGGACGGATCACTACATTTATAGTATCAGAGTATGCATTGGGATTTGGGATCTAGATAAGCAGTCTTGAGGTTTAATTCTATTACTTTTACTAGATGGCTGGACGTGGAGACGAGAGTCATGGGAGTGTTGGTGGTCGTTGGAGAGATGACGAGGATAGAGAGCCACCTCGGAGGCACCATCGCCACAAAGATGACAGACACCGTTTTGATTTGCGCAGCTTTGTGCAGATGGCTCCTAAGCCTTTGAATGGAGAAGAGACTCCGAAAGTTGCTGAGATTTGGCTAGAAGTGATGGGAGAATTGATTCGAGGTGTACCACTGCACTGATGAGCAGAAAATGCAGGCTGTCAAATTTATTCTTTAGGGAAGCGCTCGCTAGTTGGTGGAGGTCTACTTCCGCACCTTTTATATCTGAGAAAGGTTCAGCTACGGGGAGGAATTTCAAACTGAAAAAAACACTCTAACCTCTAATATTTAAAAGATATAAAGATAATGCGGAATTTTTCAAAAATGTAATAAAAATTTCGGCATGACCTATCTACAACTCTTAAAATCCAATTGTCTCAACAAACACACCAAAGATGCAACCAAACGATACAGAAATTCGAAATGAGAAACGAGCATGAAACTAATTAAAGTGTTTCAAAATCACAAACATCAAAGTCTAACAATCGAATAGTTTAACATGCCAACAAAACTGATCTAGCAGTTCTTAAATTTACATATAACCAAGATACAAAATAAAAGAAATCAAAACTATACATTTAATCACATAAATGGAAGACTAGCATAGGTCGGAGGGATGTGTGAAGCCCGCATTGCATTCTACTCAAGAGTCATGCCTCTCGATCTCAACGAAAGTGTAACCTGCATCAAGCAAAGTAGTGATTCTACAAAATCAACAAGTATAAAGCATGTAATAAAGAAGAATACATAATACATGCACGCGACTTTTAAATTAATTGTACTCTAAATACTTTGAAACTTTCCTCGAAAAAATGCTTGAAGTTAAATGTAGACAAGACTTAGAACTTTAAAAAAATTGCATACAATGAACTCACTCAACTTTAACTCAAACTCACGCTTGAAGCTTTAACTTTATTCATGTATTTAAACATAAACTTTGATAAACTTTAACTTGAACTTTCCTCTGTGAATATAGATAATCGATTGTGACCCTCTTTGTTCTGATCGATCAATGACTACAGTACTATACCGACAAGGATGCCAAGATTTCTCCCGACCCCACATTGCCCCTCTATGAAAAGGAAACCAAGATTTCTCCCGGTCCCACATTGCCCCTCTATGAAAAGAAAACCAAGATTTCTCTCGGTCTCACATTGCCCCTCTATGGCAAGGAAACCAAGATTTCTCCCGGTTCCACATTGCCCCTCTAATTGGGTAGGGGAAACAAGATGTCTCATGGCCCCTCCCTATACCTCTGATTTGGCAAGTGAGCCGAGACATCCCCCGACAGAAATTGCACATCTATTGTCACAATCAACTCTCCTCATTCAAAACTTTTACTTTAACTCAACATCAAACTCAAACTTTCACTTGCCTCACAAGCACAAAAAGTCTTGTACTCTGCTTGCTTAAAACTTAACTCAACTCAAAGGAATACTTCTTTAAAACAACTCACTCAAATACTCAACTTTAGATGATGAAAAAAAGTTTTAGAACAAGGAAAAACAATGGTTAACCGGCTGCCCCTAGGCTAAGCTAATCAACTACAACTCCCCTTTCTCCTCAACCAAGCCTCACCACGAGCGTTCAAACCAAAAAACCCCAAACTCGACCTTTCCTTAACCAAATTGACCTCCGCTTGAACCACAATCTTCTACACACCCTAAAATAACCCAAGGACCAGACTCTAACTTCCAGAGTAAACCTGAGCAGCCTGATCCAATAGGATTCCCGGATAGCCCTTAAACTCCACCAAAAATCTGCACTAACCATACTGACTTGAAATATTCCTAACTCAGTCATAACTACCCCGAATTGCTCTCAATTTGAACCAACATGCTCCTCACATCCTATATTTAATCTGGGACCAGACCCTTAGTCAAATCCTATGTCTAAACCTGACTTAATCACCAATCTCCCAACAGCTACGAACACAACCAAAAATTCTGCACAAGTCCACCACTAACTTAGCCCCTTACAAAAACTTCACCGAATGAATTTCCCAAATTCCATCCTACATAACAACTCTAATAACACCACTTAGCCCACATTGAACCCTTGATCCAAGCCCTCACACCCAAATCTAGCTCAAAGTCCAATTATTAGCCGACTTGCCCTAACCGGAGTCCCCTTCTACACGGCCACACCTACATCCCACAATCCCTCACCTCCAGCCCTTATAGCCACCTTAAACTTCATCCAACACACTAGTTAAACTCCAAATCAACTAGCCTAGGCAGCCCCTTAAGCATTATTCAACCACATTTCAGAAATTGAGCTCAAACACTCGAAGCAACATGCTGAAATTTTCGAAATATACTAGCACCTTCAAGAATCAATCAACACACAAGACATAGCTCATTTTAACATCAAGAACACATATTAATCTCGAAATTTAGGCATTAACACTACTGATTTTTGTGAAAAATTCGAAATCCAAGCTCTAAAATTAACCAAACTCGAAATACAAGAAGGATTCAAAGCATACAACATAATATCTTCATTTGGTGGTCAAAGAACATATTTATACGTGCCTTAACTCAATACAAACCAAGAAAAAGAGCTGAAAAGAGGTCTGGACACGAGAAGGCAGCCTTCCCTAGCACCTAAGCTTGACTTTTTCGGTCGGTGGGGAGGCGGGACGACGGCTGCTGCAGGCGGTGGAGGGAGGTGGCCGACGGGTTTTAGTGAAGAAGGGGAGAGGGTAGCGGCTAAGCAGAGGAAAATGGAAGGGAATGGTTTCTAATTTGATGTGTTCTAGGGTTTGGGAATAAAATGTGGGAATTAAATTGCGTGTGTGTAAAAGTTTTAAAAGTGCTACTTTAATAACTTAAAGAAGTGCTATTAGGTGTATTACAATTCTTACACTACTCACACCAAATATCTTAAATTCCCTATGTTTGAAAAGTTAAAAATAAGAAAGAAATAATTAAATTTCATTTGCACGTGTTTTAAAATGCTAAATTTGAAAAGTTCTGAAATAAACTCTAAAATGTCATAAAAATAATTACGGTCACCCGGAAAGTTTTAAAACCGAATTTTATCTATTTTTCTCAGTTTCTCATAAATCTCAAATCTTGCGAAAACTAAGAATTACTTCCAAAATCCATCGTCTTCTCAAGCGGGACCTGGAATCACTGAACTTAGGAACTCAAGATTAATTAGCTTAAGTAATTAATCAAAATAAACATTTAAAGGAATTTAAAACAATTAAATATCTGAAATTAAAATTATAAATATTTAAGCGAAAATAGTTTCTATCCAGATTTTAAAAATACAAACTTTGGAAAGTCATAAAATAAGCTCTACAATTAAATAAAAATAATTATGGAAACTCAAAAATCCTTAAAATAATCATTTAATAAACTTCCTCTAGTTTACTTCATAAATCACAAGAATAATTTATAACTCACAACTCTGCTTCCGCCCGTCGTCCTGAAATAAAGAAAACTCAAGAATTCTTTTAAAATCAGTACTTAAACATTTTAATGTCAAAATGATATATAAAGTATTTAAATAATAAAAAAATGATTAAAATAATTTAAATAAACTATATGAACGTTTAAAAATCATTTTAATAAATACACAAGCGGAATTAAAAATCTTTAAAACAAATTGAAAAATTAAAATTCTTTTATATAAATAAGCTAGACATTTAAAATTATTTAAATAAATAACCAATAAACTTAACTCATTTTAAATAAGTAAGCTGGACAATTAAAATTATTTAAATAAGCAAGCTTAAACCTTTAAAATCAGTAAAACAAATATGTTTTATAATAAAATAATTTAAATATGTAAACTTAAACAATTAAAAGCATTAATTAAATAGTTAGCACAATAAAATCATTTAAATAAATAATTAATATTTTATTAACACATAATTCAAATAAAGAATTTAAATGAATTAAACTTAAAAATAATAATCATAATATTTATTTAATTTTATGCATGCGAATTAATAGATTGGATTTTAGGCCCTACAATTCCTTCCTCCCTTAAATGGAATTTCGTCTTCGAAATTTAAGACTTACTAACTAGGTCTGGATACATTAGACCAGATCAACACTAAATTTTTCAATCCTTGCACCCACATGGGTTGGCCCAAATCAGCTTAAGTTGCGCACTCTGATACTTATTGATATCTATATCATCAAGGATCTGACTAACTCCTACTACAATATAAATTCACAATTCTTATTTGTTACCAAATGATGGTATCCTAAGAGAAATTTCAAATCACTGTTCCAATGTAACTTTAAGAGTTTTAATTCGCCGCCTAAAATCCTAAAATATTTGATCTTTCCTTAGTTCGATGACTTTAAATCCTAAGTCACAACTTCAAGCAATAAAGGCCCAGATATCTTTATCTACAGTCTCGGGCACATTACCAAACCTCCTCCACTCATGTAATGTGCGGCGGTAGTACCGAGGAGTCAACACATCCCAAGTTTTCCTAATCTCCTCATTATGCCTCATATCTCATCTATATTCAGACTGCAATTTTGTAAAAAATAAAACAAACAAAATATAAGTATCATGTTTCAAAATTATTAAATTGTAAAAATAAAATTACATACCGCGAACTACTCGAAGTACCAATCACGCTGAGCCTGCGTGACGTAATGTTAGGAGTAGCCGCCAGCAAAAAGCTGTTGCTTGAATTTTTGTTTCATAAAACGAGAAATCCTGTTCTTCGGGGGAAGAAACCTTTGTTTATTCCATATCAGTTCATACATTTAGAATAATAATGCATATGATACGGTGAATTGATTAAATATTAATTTGCTAATATTAACGATCTGTTCACTTATCCTCGGAACTCTGGTCAAATAAAAATCCGATGATCATCCTAGGAACCAGAGCCAAAACCCGATGCCATATCGCGAACTACTTGAATATATTTTTTTGGCCTAAGAAGACTGATGTAAATTGGGGTTGGGTGCAAAACAGATGCAGATGATATTTTCTTCCAATCACTTATTTAAATAAATTTTATTATATAAATAAATAACTTAAGTTTTATCATGTATGTATCCAAACGCTACACATTTATATAAATTCAAACATTTATATAAAGGAGAGTGTTATTTACACTCCAAAAAGTTTTATATAAAACTCCACTTTATCAATATATATATAATTCCTTGTAGACAAGATTACCCCCTAATGATACTTTCTTTATATTATAAAATTTCTATTTACCTTAGAAACCCAAATTCAATCCTTCTATTTGTTACAACTAAAATTTTAATATTTCAGAAAATTGACGTGGTTTTTCTTCATAGGAAAATAAATTATAAAACAACAAAAACATATATTCTTAATATTAAAAGTTAATATTATTCATATTATAAATCAATATTTTGTGCAATATACATAATTTATTAGATATATACATTTTAATAAACTACATAATTAAGTCTAATGGGTTACAAAATTTTTATTTACCAAGATTAAGTTAAAGTGTTTGGGATAATATTTAAATTTACCTATATAAAAGATTAAAAAATAAGAATATATTTTATTACATTAGAATATTTCTTTGAAAGCGTAAAGTACATATTTTAGTGATTAACAGCATATTTGCAATGACATAATTCACTTCATATAAATTTACACTATATTTTTTTGTTTGGGTTACAAGAATGTTTATTATACAAATATATTAACTTCAATTTTAAAATTTATATTTTTTTAAAATAATTTTTTTATTGGTAGCCATATATTTGTCATTGGTTAATGTGATTAAACTAAAACTTTGATTTATAAAATTAAAATAAAAATTAGCGTCATTTATGAAAAAATAAGAATGAAATGTTATCTTTTTATTTTTTCAAAAATTAGAAATACAACATAATAATGAACGATTATTTTGATCAATAATATCTTTAAAATTTGTTTGTATTCTATATTTAAAAATATTGACAAATATAACTATAATATTTTGATCTGTTGGTTAAATTTTAGAAAACTTATTTTAGAAATCTATGAGAGTATATTGAGGAATTTACTAAAATTAATTAAAGGGTAATATAGTCAACTTGTAATATAAATGGAGTGTAAATAACACTCCCCTTATATAAATTCAAACATGTTAACTAATAACGGAAAAAAAACAACAAAGCAGTTAATAAAAATAATCAAAAAATTTAAAAATAACTTAGTCCTACATCTACATAAATAATACCTACAGTTAAACACTAAAAAAAATAAAACTTTCGAATTTTGTTTAAAAATTATAGAATATAATAGATTAATACTCTTAAAATTAAAGTAAACAAAAATACTTTTTTTAAGCTGCAAATATAAATACTAATTATTACTCTTAAAATATAAAATTCTGGATATTAATTTATAATTACCCAACAAAAATTCGAAATACTACCTAAAAATTCAATATAATACCTAAAAATTTATATCAATACCTAAAAAATTCGAAATAATTCCCAAAAATTCAATATAATACCTAAAAATTCAATATAATACCCAATAATTCGAAATAATACATACAAATTCGAAATAACACCAAAAAAACTGAAATATTTCCTAAAATTTGGAAATAATTTGAAATAATACTTACAAAAATCTGAAAATTTATGAATAACTCCAATCGGATCAAATATTGTACCTACAACCAACAATAAACACAAATTAATACAACATTTTTGAATCAATTTAAAAGGCACAAAATTGGAACCCTAAATTCAAAATTTAAACTTGAAAAGTACGAACATCGGCGGCGGCTAGACACGACGGTGGTTGGAAACGGCGGTCGGCAGTGGATGGCGGCGGTCGATGGAAAAATCGGATAAAAAATTGGGCAAAATGGTATTGAATGAAAGCCTGAGATGTGAGGAATCGAAATATGCAAATTTTGTGAAGAATGGGTGGCCGAAACCGGAGAAAATAGGGGCGACGGCGGCGGGGGTTTTAGTTTTTGGGAGGGAAAAGGATGGGAAGGAAAGAAGAATGGAAGAAAGAAAGGCGCCGGGGGAGAGATAATCTTTATTTCCGATGGTTTTATTTAAAACGCTTTTTAAAAACCGTCGGATATATTAGGCGAAGTTTTATATTAAAACGTCTTTTAAATAAAACCGTCGCATTTAATATTATTATTTATATATATATATATTAATATTATTACTCATAGTCAATATATATATTTTAACAAGTCATATATATGCTGCAGTAAAATGCAAAGTAATAAATGTCCAAAGATTGATATATACACATGATTTATGAAATGAAATAACAAGACTGCTATAATAATTCACAATAAATTTTTATAAATACGATGCACTAATAAAAAAAAATTATGGATTGAGAATAATGCTAGTTAATGCACCACTACTAATCACTGGTTGGAGATTGATTGTTTGTGTCCCTCATCTGAGGATGCATGCACATCGTCTGTATCACTATTTTGTGTTATGACGTCAATGTCATTGTCATACATCACTGTGACATCGACCAAATTCTAGGAGTTCATCAAAAATTGTGTCTCCAACCCATGAATTTGACGCTCATGATTTTGAAACGCATTGTTTGAGTTTTCATCAACATGGTCCGCAAAACCTATGCTTTGTGGAATATACTCATGTTGTCTAAGTCCACTGACGAATACCCAATCTGAAGTTGATCTCCTCGTTGTGGGATATGTTAAGTACACAACCTGTGAAACTTGGGTACAAAACACGAACGGTTCATAATACCGTAGGTTTCTCCTCTGATTGACTTCGACTATTTTGTACTTTGCATGTACACGAGTGCCTAATCTCGGATGCGGATCAAACCACGTACATTTGAAAAGTTTGCGTCACCGGAGTACTTTACCTCAATTATTTCATCTACGGTACCGTAAAAATCCGTCGACGTCCCATCACTACCCATGCCTCGAACATGGACACCAGAGTTATCTGTGGCTTTGTGAGTGGTGTCTTCGGTTGTGTGAAAATTGAAACCATTCACACTATAACCTCGGAAGCACTTAACTTTGGAGATAGGTCCGATGGCGAGTTGTTTTATAGCAGGTGATAGTCTATAGTCATGGATTTCAGTTGCCTGCACGTAAATGTAAATTGGATGTTGCAGTTAATAATACACAATATATACAGTCATTACTTACGTTGTATATGATTAAGAGTTAATGTGCTAAATTCGTACATAGTTTCGGAACCCTGGAAAAGAATAAAGTCGCAATTGCGTTTCAACGTCCGTATTGCTGATTCTGGGGGCACTGGATCTGATATGGTTCTCGTACATGCTGCAACCAATTTTATTCGTCATCGACAATATTCATTTATTTTTTATTCAGGAACATTTGTAAAAGAAAATAAATTATAATTAACTACTTACGCGACAAACAACCTCGGCTCAGCACAATTCAGCAGGACATAGGTAGCAACGACATGAAATTCTTCGATCAGAATGTGCTTGGACTTAGAACCGCCAATAGTTCTTCCGGAAATCTTGAACACGGAAAGATTGCCTGGGGCGCCCTCATCTACATCAGCTAACGGGTTTCTCTGTGTCTTTCTTTCCCTTGTTTTGATCGAGTTTTTGAATTAATGTTCACAGAAAATGGATGCTTCTTTGACTAGATACGCATTGCAAATGAAACCTTCGATGCGAGCTTTATTTCTAACAGTTTTCTTCAATTTGCGCAAGTGTCTTTCGGACGGATACATCCATCTGAAGTGCACTGGCCCACAAACAAGTGCTTCGTACGGGAGATGTATACATAGATGTTCCATCGAGTCAAATAAACTAGGTGAATAAATCTTCTCCAACTTGCACAAAATCAGTGGTATCTCTTCATTCATTCTGAGCAAATCACTAACTTTGAGATTTTGTGTTGTTAAGTGGGCAAAGAATAAGCTTAACTCTGTCAAAACCTCCCACACTTCTCTTGGCAATAGCTCCTTGAATGCGATAGGTATAAATCGTTGCATGAACACATGACAATCATGACTTTTCATACCGAAAACACGTAACTTGTTCATGTTGACGCACCTGGACATGTTGGAAGCGTATCCGTCTGAGAATCGAGCATCCCTCAAACAGCAATAGAGAACCTACCTTCCTTCTTTTTCTAGGGAATATATCGCTTTCAGACATCTGCCGTTGCCAATATCAAAATGCAATTGGTGTCTAATTTGCATGTCGACAAGGTCTGACCTCGATTTTGCGTTATCTTTGCTCTTTCCATGGACATTCATGATCGTGTTGAATATATTATCGTACACATTCTTCTCAATAAGCATCATGTCCAAGCTATGTCTCAGCATGTTCGAGCTCCAATAAGGCAACTCCCAGAAAATACTCCTCTTCATCCATCCGTCTTTCACCATTTTGCATAAATCTTTGTTATGCTCTTCTGCATCGGCGTCGTAAGAAGGTAGGAACCCGTACGAGTCCAACTCATCCACTAACTCAATTCCTGTTTTGGCAGGTCGGGCAATGTGTGACACGATTCGCAATGGATGATTGTCGGGAAGGAATTTTCTGTGATTGTCAAACCAAGATGTCTTTCTACTGTGTGGTAGGGTAAAGGCCTCAGAGTTCAACAGACAATGTGGGCATGCTTGTTTACTAGCTGTTCTCCAACCGAATAACATTGTGTACGCGGGAAATCACTGATTGTCCACATCAAAGCTACTCGTAAAGTGAAATTTGTTCTAGAATGGATATCGTATGTACAGCTCCGTCGAATCACAGAGACTGCAGCTCAACAACGAGTGGTTGAATAAACACATCCAGTTTGTCCTTGGGGTTCTTTGGACTCGGAGCAAGCACAGCGAAAAAAATATATTCGTCTTTCATGCACATCCATGGGGGCAAATTATATGGAGTTATAATAACAGGCCACGAAGAGTACTGCTGGACAGTCTGGCCAAATGGTTGGAATCCATCAGTAGATAGAGCCAGACGCACGTTCTTGATTTCATCGGCAAAACTTGGATGCGATTCATTGAAATTACGCCAAGCAGGAGAGTCCGACGGATGATTCATTGTTTCACCATCGTACACATGTTCGTGGTGCCATCGCATGTGTGACGTTGTTGCCTCCGAGGCATACAACCGTTGCATACGGGGGTGATTGGGAAGTAAAACATCCTCTTATGCGGGATCAGCTTCTTATTCTTTCGTGATCCACGTGATCGACTTTGTTTGTAGTGTGGATGCTCACAAATTTTGCATTCCGTCAACTCGCTATATGGGCCCCAATATATCATGCAGTTATTGTTGCAAGAATCAATCTTCTCGACCGAGAGTCCCAAATCCTTGATGAGTTTCTTGGTTGCATAGAAGCTTTCTGAGACATTATGATCAGGAGGACATAACTCAGTCATTAATTGACACATGTCATTGTAAATTTTTTTTCAGACATGTTGTGCTCATGTTTCATCTTCAACAACCTTGCTAGAACAGACAACAAGGTATGTCTGTGTGGATTCCCTTCCCAAATATCCTTCTCCGTCGATTTGATCATGTCATACAGAGCCATGACGTTGACGTTAGGATCCTTGGCTACGTCAATGCTGGGATAAATAGTAGATCTATCAGCCATTTGGATAACGATTGCAGTTTCAGTCAAAGGCCCAAGATTTAAAGAAACATAAACAGAGTACGGCATGACATTAATCGATGCTCCTAAATCTATCATGGTCGTATCAAGCTAAACATCTCCTATTTACAAGGAATAGAAAACATACCTGGGTCCTTGCATTTTGTGGGTACCTTTCTTTGAATTACGGCACAAACCTGTTCTCCTAGTTCAACTTTCTGACACCCCTTTAACTTTTGTTTTCTCTTCACAGTACACAACTCTTTTAAAAATTTAGCATAGCGAGGTACTTGTTTGATAGCATCTAATAAAGTAATATTCACCTCACATCTACGAAAAACTTCATACAACCCCTTAATTCCTTCATCCTTCCTAGATTCTTTCAATGCAAAGGGAAAAGGGGCTACAGGTTTATACTCAGAAAAAGGAGGGAACTTACCTCTTGGTGCTTCTTGAATTGTTTCGTCCTCCTCTACCTTGGATTCCTTCTCATTGTTATTTTGTACTGGTTTTTTCACCACTTCTTCATTAACCTTCAACTTCTTTCCACTCCTCAAGGTGATTGCACTCACATTCTCCTTCGGATTCACCACTGTCTATGATGGTAAGCTGTTTGAATTCAGTGCCTCCAACCTGTTGACTGCAGTTGGCAACTGCCCCATTTGAGTGTTCAACTGTTGGATACTTGCTCGAGTTTCCTGTTGAAAAGTTACAGTATTAGTAGCAAGATCCTTAACAATGTTTTCTAGAAACTCACCAGGCGTTGGAACTTGAGGCGTTGTGGCTGTGGAGGATACGGTGGCCTATAAGCTTGATTATTCTGCTGCACATGAGGTGCAGGCTGATTCACCGAAGGCTTTCCATATCTGGGGTTCGGATGATCCTTCCAACTAGGATTGTATGTTTTAGAGTATGGATCATACTTCCGTTGTGGAGGTCCAGGAAATCCACCAGTAGCGTTCACATGTTCGACCAACTCCTCTTGAAGTGTAGGACACATTTCAGTAGCGTGTCCCATTGCATTGCAAATTCCACAACCTTTCATAGTTTGTCCATTCCCTACAGCCATTTGACGCACAAGAGACGTCAGATCAATCAGTTGTTGTTCAAGAAAGAAACATTTACCTCACTGCCCCGTCTGGGCGCATGATCATTCCTGTTGGTGCCAAACTGCTGAGAATTGGCAGCCATGCTCTCAATTAAATTTCGTGCTTGCGCTGGAGTTTTATCCACAAAAACTCTTCCACTGGCCGCATCTAATATACTCCTGTCATGAGGCAACAAACCTTCATAAAAATATTGGATTAAGATATTTTCACTTATCTGATGTTGCGGACAGCTAGCACAAAGCTTCTTAAACCGCTCCCAATACTCGTGAAGTGACTCTCCTGTATACTGCTTAATGCCATAGATCTCCTTCCTTATATTTGCCGCTCTAGACGCCGAAAAGTACTTCTCTAGAAATATCCTCTTCATTTCTATCCAGGTGGTGATGGACCCAGGAGGTAGATAGTATAACCAATCCTTCGCGGCATTCTTTAATGAAAACGGAAAGGCTCTCAGCTGGATTTGCTCTTCTGTTACTCCATGGGGTTGCATGCTCATGTGCACCACATGGAATTCCATCAAATGCTTATGGGGGTCCTCACCTGCAAGACCATGAAAAGCAGGTAACAAATGTATTAGCTCAGATTTTAATTCAAAAGTAGCATTAGCTTCTAAAGTAGGGAAAGTAATGCATAAGGGCTGCTGGTTCAGATCGGGAGTGCCCAATTGTCTCAGGCTAAGATTCGCGTTGGTAGCCATATTTTCTTCAGGTTCTTTGAATGAATTTTCGTCCTCCAAATTCTATCGAGCTTCTCTCTGCCGACGATGGAAATTCTTGTCTATCTCTGGATCGTATGAAAATTCTTCTTCGGAAGAGTCACCTGAAAGCATGAACAAACCAAAGTAGCGCTGGGGAACAAAAATAAACTAAAAAAAAAAAGAAAAGAAAAGAAAATAAAAATAAAAATAAAAATAAAAATAAAAGAACACAATAAATTAAACGCCTTCCCCGACAACGGTGCCAAAATTTGGTAGCGCTTAATTGTGTCACGCCCAAATAATGCAGTAGTATGAGTAAGGATCGTTCCCACGAGGAAAGTGAAATTTAAAAGTGTTCTTTAAAATACTGAAAATAATAAAAAGGGTTTTTTGTATTTTGGAATTAACTACTATGCAAGAATTAAAATAAGAAAGATCAATAAACTAACGAAACTTAGTATCGGTCGACTACACCCTTGAAATTATTCATTCGATCATCGATTTCCTAAAAATAATTAATTCACATTGAATATTCATCATTGGAAATTTAATTCCCGTTTCACCTTAATTTTAGTTAACTAGACACCAGAGTTCTAAGTTAACCCTTACCCCATAAATTAACCCAATACCAGCGATTAGATTTAAATCCACGGCATCATTCAAATGAGTAAAACTGATGAATCTAGACAACACAATACCAGCGATTGTATTTAGCCTAGTCAATTGTTGTTCCTACGATTTAACAAATTCAACAGCAGAAAATATTAATCATAGTTGCTTCAAAAATCAGATGATTCAAACAATTACGAATTTGAATTCTAATTTAGCGTTAGATTGTATAGCAAAATTCTAAGGTGATCAATCCTAAAATCTCACATACAAGCATGACAATCAATCCAAAACAACTTTTGATACGCAATTTGGAATTAAACAAAATAAAACTGAATCTCACAATTTGAATAAAATCAAGGGTTTGTCTTCCTCAACCAAGTACTAAAACTTAGCCACAACGACTCATGAATTTTCTAGAAAAATTCATGAAAGAAAATTAAATCTAAGAAAAGAAAAGAAGAAACCTAGCCGCCAATGTGTTTCTCCCCGTTCCCAGCCGTCCAGAATAGATGTGTTCATATCTCCAAAATGGAATAATAGACTTAATAAAAGACTAGAGTCTAAAATAAAAGATTTTTCAAAATTACAAATTCTTTCCCGATCAGACTTTCGCGCTCGATCCTATGAGTTGGTGAGATCGAGCGCAGCTAATCTGGGCAACCTTCTGTCTTGAAATTTCCTTGGCCGCGCTCGATCCTACGAGTTTGTGTGATCGGGCGCGTCATTTGTTACAATCTTACTGCCTTGAAAAATTCATTCTTTCGCTCGATCCTATGAGTTTCCAGGATCGAGCGCATGGGAAGTGGGGAGCCTACTGCCTTGCTTCTTTCATGAACGCGCTCGATCCCACGAGTATGCACGATCGAGCGCACTGGAACAAATCCGACCTCTTCATCAAAGTATGGCATTTCCTACACATTGAACCGGGAATATGTTATGTAGCTAAATGCATGGCATAAAACAAAACTAAAATAAAACACGAACAAAGACACAAGAACACATGCAAAACACAAACAAAATGACACTAAAATATGCAAACAAAACAACGCTATCAGTGCACGTCATAGGAAGCTCCGATCATCGATCGGAAGTTCTGATCTCCATCGGACGTTCCGATCTCCATCGGCAACTTTGAACTTCCTTCGGACGTTCCAATCCTGTATACACCTTTTAAGCCTTGATTAGTTATGTAATTACTTAAATCGGGGTATGGGTTACTACATTCTCCCCACCTTTAGATATTTATTCCGCAAAATAAAATCTAAAGCAGTAATCATAATCAAAATATGCTTTTATTACAACAAATGTAATTACATCTTTACATGGTAATCAAAAGTACAAAGCAAACAACTCAGGATATTCTGCCCGCATACGACTCTCGGTTTCCCAAGTTGCTTATTCAACGCCTCGGTGCTGCTATTGTACCATCACAAGTGGTATAGTCTTGTTCCGAAGAACTTTCTCCTTCCTGTCTAGGATACGGAGTGGTCGTTCAACATATGACAGATCTGGCTCTAGCTAAACATCAGAAGGCTAAATAACATGAGATTCATCAGTAATGTATTGTCGAAGTAATGACACATGAAAAACATCATGTATACTGGAAATATATGGCGGTAAAGCCAAACGATATGCAGCATCTCCGATCTTTTTCAGTATCTGAAAAGGCCCAATGAAACGAGGTGACAACTTGCCTTTCACACCGAACCTCATCACCTTCCTGAAAGGTGATACTCGCAAGAACACATATTCACCAGGCTCGAACTGAAGTGGCCTACGGTGAATATTAGCATAACTGGCTTGCCGATCTTGAGCAGTTTTTATCATCTGCTTGATCAAATCTACCTTGTCTACAATCTGCTGCACCAACTCAGGACCCTCGACTTGTCGTTCTCCTATCTCATCCCAGAATAACGGAGTACGACATCGTCGACCATAAAATGCCTCGAAAGGTGCCATATCAATACTACGATGATAACTGTTATTGTAGGCAAATTTGATCAAAGGTAACTGATCTTGCCAAGACAAACCTAAATCCATGACAGAAGAACGTAGCATATCCTCCAACGTACGAATTGTCCATTTTGACTGCCCGTCAGTCTCCGAATGATATGCAGTACTTAAACTCAGAGTGGTACCCAACGCCTGCTGAAAACTACCCCAGAAACGTGAGGTAAATTGCGGGTCTCTATCACTGACTATGCTCACTGGAATCCCATGCAATCGCACTATCTCCTGGATGTATAAATGTGTCATGCGATCATAAGAATACTCCCGGTTGTAAGGAATAAAGTGTGTTGATTTTGTCAAACGGTCAACAACGACCCAGATAGCATCACACTGACGTGAAGTCATAGGTAAGTGGGTGACAAAATCCATAGTCACATGCTCCCACTTCCATTCGGGAATCTCAAGATTCTGCAGTAATCCACCTGGTCGTCGGTGTTTAGCCTTGACCTGTTGACAAAACAAACATCGAGAAACAAATTGATATACACTTTGCTTCATCTCTTTCCACCAGAATCTGGTTCGCAAATCCTTATACATTTTCATGCTTCCAGGATGAATTGACAATCGACTCCTGTGAGCTTGAGAAAGAATATCATTCCTGAGCTCCGCAACATCAGGTGCAACCACTCGGTTCGATAAGCATAATAAACCATCTGCCTGAAAATGGAATCTAGATATATTAACTCCATTGGCTAGACGTGCCAAACGCTGAGTCTTAACATCAGATATCTGAACGCCTCTAATCCGATAATACAATGTTGGCTCAGATAAAATAGTATACAAACGAATCTCATTCCTCCATTTCTTGTGCTTGAGCGTAAAACTCAGTGAACAGCACTCCTAAATCATATGAGATAATTCACTAGTCTGAAGTGCAGAAAGTCTCACCTGCCGACTCAAGGCATCAGCAGTAAGATTAGCAGAACCTGGATGATATTTGATTTCACAATCATAATCCTTCAGGAGATCCATCCAGCGTCAATGTAGCATATTCAACTCCGCTTGAGTGAATAAATACTTCAGACTCTTGTGATCCGTAAATATCTCAAATTTCTCGCCATAAAGATAATGCCTCCAGATCTTGAGAACAAATACAATGTCGGCTAACTCGAGATCATGCACTGGATAATTATTCTCATGCGTCTTCAACTGTCGAGAAGCATAGGCAATAACATGTCCATGCTGTGTCAGAACATCCCAACCCCTGATCAGAGGCATCAGTATAGACAACATAACCTCCTGATCCAGAAGGTAGAGCTAGTACAGGTGCACTAGTAAGACATCCACGCAACTCGTAAAATGACTCCTCACAATCCGAGGACCATATGAAGGAAACATCTTTCCGTGTAAGCTGAGTAAAAGGCCTGGCCAACTATGAAAAATTCTCGATGAACCGACGGTAATAACCAGCTAGACCCAAGAAACTTTGAATCTCAGCAACCGTCGTCGTACGAGACCAATTCAGCACTGCCTCTATCTTACTTGGATCAACAGATATTCTTGGATCAACAGATATTCCTTTCCTAGAAATCACATGACCGAGAAACACTACCCGATCAAGCCAAAATTCATACTTGCTCAATTTTGCATACAGCTGCTTATCTCATAACGTCTGCAATACAATTCTCAGATGTTGTGCATGCTCATTCTTGTCATGAGAATAGACAAGAATATCATCAATGAAGACAATGACGAATCTATCCAGATATTCTCGAAATACTTGATTCATCAGATTCATAAAGACTGCCAGTGCATTCGTCAAACCGAATGGCATCACCAGAAATTCATAATGCCCATATCTGGTTCTAAAAGCAGTCGTAGAAATATCTGAGTCTCATACCTGCATCTGGTGGTATCCCGATCTCAGATCTATCTTAGAGTAAACAGAAGTACCCTGTAATTGATCGAACAGATCATCAATTTTAGGAAAAGGATACTTATTCTTGATGGTGACACGATTCAGCTGCCTGTAATCAATACATAATCGCATCGATCCATCTTTTTTTCTTGACAAACAGAACAGGTGCTCCCCACGAAGAAACACTAAGACGAATATATCCCTTATCAAGCAGATCCTGCAACTGCTGTTTCAATTCCCTCATCTCTGACGGTGCCAGACGATAAGGTGCTCGGGATATAGGCGTAGTTCCTGGTACTATATCAATACCAAATTCAACCTCTCGAACCGGAGGAAAACCAGGAATCTCATCTTGGAATACATCAGGAAACTCACTGAAAAACGGTAACTGGTCAATACCCGGACTACTCGTGGACATATCAACTGCATAAATGAGGTAGCCCTCCCCACCTAACTCTAAGACATGACATGCCTTCAGAGCCGATACAAGTGGCATTGTAGGTCGCGCACCCTCACCCTAAAAGTACCAGCTCTCAAACTCTAGAAGGCAACCCACAGTAGCGTGATACAAAGTCAGCATATCTATTCCCAAAATACAGTCAAAATCTGCCATTGCTAAAATCATCAGATTAGCAGACAACACGTGACCCTCAAACTCTAGAAGGCAACCCATCACTAGACGCTTAGTTACTACCTCCTGCTCCAATGGAGTAGATACAACTAAATCCATATCTAATGATACATAAGGTAATCTATGTCTCTTAACAAAGCGACTAGAAATAAAGGAATGCGATGCTCCAGTATCAATTAAAACAAGTGCAGGAATACCGCATAACAAAAAGGTACCCTCCAACATGCGATCGCTTCCCTCAGTAGCCTGATCCTGAGACAGAGCAAACACCTGCCCCTGTGTCTGTGGATGGTAACTAGAAGAATTCGGTGGTGCCGGCTGCTGACGTGGAAAAATAAAAGCCTGAGATCCAACCTGTGATCCCGATCCACTAGAAGAACCCATACGCTGGGGAAAATCTCTCCGAAGATGTCCCTGCTCACCACAAATATAACAAGCACCAATAGCCTTTCTACACGAAGATGCAAGATGCTTCCCACCACAGTGACTGTAAAACTCCTCCTTCTTCTTCTTTTTCCCAAAACGGAACTTACCTCGTGAGCCACGAGAACCAGACAAAGTAGTAGTAAAAGAAGACATAGGTCCAGATTGCACAATAGATTGAGCCCTAGGCCCAAGAGATTCACTAGGCTGTCCTGGCATCATCAACTGTGCTCGCCTATTGCTGTTCTCCACTTGATGGCAATGGTTTACCAAAGTCTCATAAGATGTCGGATCATCACAGACGACAACTTGTGAATAGATATCTTGATTCAAGCCTTACAGAAAGATATCATACTTGGACGCATCACTGTCATTAATATAAGGACTGAAAGGTAGCAGATCAAGAAATTTTTGCTGATATTGATCAATAGTCATTGATCCTTGCCTCAGAGTCAGCAACTCCATAGATAGTGCCTGACGAACTGCTGAAGGAAAATATAGTTTCTGAAACCGCCGACAGAAATCCCCCCAAGTCACTCGACCTCTCTTTGTACGTGCCTGAATAGCCTTGGCATCCCACCATAAGCGTTCTCGATCCACTAGAACAAATTCTAGAACTTCCAATTTCTGCTCTTCAGGGCAATCGAAAGCTCGAAAAGCACTCTCGAGTTTGGACATCCAATCTCTTGCTTGTTTAGGATTTTCGCCACCCAATAAAGGCTTCGGTCCTACTTGCATAAACTTATTGATAGAGTAGCGACGTCTACCTTCATGAGGACGATGTCGATCCTCATGATGGCGATGGTGACGATGATGATGACCACCTTCCTGTCCAACACTACCATGGCTCTCATCACCTCTCCCGGCCATATCCTAAAAATATTTTCACATTTAAAATCCCAAATGCGCAATAATTACTCAAGACTAGACTAAATCTCAAGTACTAATCCCAAAATCTAAGCATCTCTGATACCAAAAATGTAGTGATCTTGCATCGAATCACCTACTAACTGGCAACGAATAACATGCATTAAACTTAATGAAGCAAGAATGCCTAACAGAGTAAAACGTGCGGAAACATAATCCATAATTTACATATCAGTTTAGTAAAATATATCCAGGCTTAAAATTGTAATGATACAACCATATCGAAAAACTTAAAATACTTAAAATAGAATTGTCTAAAATATTTATACAGCTAAACAAATCCTGCTGTATAAAATCCCCTGAAAAGCTCCGGCTCCCTAGTCCTGCCTTGAGCTACTGGCTCCGTCCATCCTGCGACTTGCCCCATGGAATAGGGTGTCCGAGATAATAACTAGGACGTGAGCGCAACGTCCAGTACATAAACATGAGTAAACGTATATATATGATGCATGCAACATGATGACTGGTAAAGGGTCATCTGAAAAGTCATGCTCAGTACCGGCGCCACATGAGTGCTTCCACCGCACGGATCAACCTCTGGGTGCAACCACACTCGTCTAGTACACCAGAGTAGTCAGACATACATGTCCCCGCCGTCGTGATACTCTCAGTGATAGACTATCGAGTATAGAGCTGAGCGGCTCTATAATCAGGTATAACAAGGTATAGGCTCAACGTGTATGTGCACATGATATATGAATATAGAAAACGGTAAAACATACATCATGGCACATAATAATGCCAAATAAATGCAACATATAAACAAGTATACTCGCTGGCAATCTCAGTCAATGTGTACGTACCTCTAGGCTAGTTCAAGTCTAGTAGGATCCTAGGTTCCAAGCCTATATTCAAAAGTTCACTGTATTACTACACAAGTTCTATAAGCCTTAACTAAGCTAATAAATACTCCCAAAACTTAAATAGATTCTCGGACCATACCTTCGTCCGTCGTAAGCCTTTTGAAGTCGCTAGTCCCGGATGACTATAACCACGCCTTAGTTATTCCAGAACCTTACTATAAATCGATAGGGCCCTCAAGTGTATATCTCACACTATATAACTGAAGAAGGAAACTCGGAATTCGTAATTCAAAATGAACTCTGGAGACCCCTATTTATAGGCAAAATTCTCGACGACGATCGGAAGCTTCGTTTGGGATCAGAAGCTCCGATCTCTACATGCACGACATTTGTCAAAATCTGAAGCTTAGTCATAGGTGCACGTCATCGGAAGCTCCGATCGTCGATCGGAAGTTCCGATCATGCATCGGACATTCCGATCTCCATCGGCAACTTCGAACTTCCTTCGGACGTTCCAATCCTGTATACACCTTTTAAGCCTTGATTAGTTATGTAATTACTTAAATCGGGGTACGGGTTACTACAAGTAGAAAGAAACATATGGTTTTAATTATATTTATATGTTACGTGAATGAGCCAGAGTGTTTATTTATAGGCAATTTTTTTTAAAACCGTCGCAACTTTTAGGTGTGTCGGTTCACCATGTCCACCTGTTTAAGTGAGGCGGTTTACCAATATCACTGACTACAATTTACGATGGTTTTTTATAAACCGTAACAATTGCGACGGTTTTAACTAAATGGCTACGGTTTTTAAATAACCGTCATAAATGCGACGGTTTTTAAACCGTAGAGAACAATTTGTTACGATTTATTTAAAACCGTCGCAATTGCGATGGTTCATAAAAAACCGTAGCAAATTCTTTGCTACGGTTTATTTTAAACCGTCTCATTTTCGACGGTTTTGTAAAACCATAGCAAAAAAATTGCTACGGTTTAAATAAAACGTCGCAATTGCGACGATTTTGAAAAAACCATTGCATATTTTTGCAATGCTTTTTAAAAATCGTCTCAAGTGCCGTGTTTTTTTTTAGTGTATATTCATACTAGCATTGTACAATTTATCGTGATTATGAACACGAAAATTCGTTTTGAATTAGTGATTATTGTCATATTATTAGTGAAATATTCCATTAATTTTTAAAATTATCAGAAACTTAAGTAGCTCATAATATGTGATAAATTAAAATATCCGATTTTAAATTAATAATATCCAATTATAAATAAATAATACTCAATTATAAGAGAATAGTACCTCAATTATTTAAATGTAGTTTCATACGCGCAATTGCTAACCGAAAGGAATTATGAACATAAAATGTTTTTTTTGAAATATTGAACAGTATTCGATTATTGTGTAATATTACTCTATAATATTTGAATAAAGTATAACTAAATATATCATGCCGTGAATATACCAAAATGTCATATCGTAGTATTTCTTAGTTTTGGAGATTAAATTTAAGTTTTGGTGTTGGACAATTAAATTAAAGAAAAATTATAAAACTAAACTGAGTTACTCAACTAGACAGTATCTGTCGATGACAAGAACCAATCTTAAAATATAACGGATATATTTACGACTTAACTAAACGAATAAAGCTAACGATAAATTCTCAACTGAATATAACAGAGTATTTGAAGACTGAAATTGACGACTGAAAACAGCATCTCGACTGAATGCTCGGTCAAGGACACTCAACTGAAGAATAGACGACTAACAACTTTCATATTATATTCAAAGAAAGTAAGTCAATAGTCAGCAAACATTCCCTGAAATTCAAAATCCGATAGCTTTGAATTGCTACAATTTTAGGAAAAAGACAAAACACTTCACTAGACGCTGCAACAGTAGTGCTACGCAAGGGTGTACTATTTTTAGAGTTTGTCTCCAAAACTTACAACTCAAGCAATGTGAAATTAATGTGAGAAACGGATACCTTTGCATGTAATTTTGACCGTTGCAGTTCAATTGTTATAAATAGGAATGAAGATCAGTTGAGAAAGTCTCTTCGAACACTTCGCATTTTCAAAGCTATTACTATGATCAAGATTTCAGTCGACCTATCAAATTCTCAAAGTCTTCATAATTCAAAAGAACACTCATTCAAGTTAGATATTGATAATTGAGGATCATTTTTGTGCTAAGATACTCGAAGTATTTCTTCCACATTTGTAATATTAGTCGAGGACTGAATTTGTATTGAGTCTAGGAGTTTCAGCTTAAGGCAGTGTTAATTCCTTGCTGAATTAAGGTTGTACAAGGTGTTCTTACTTTTTCAGTCGACTATTTTCTACTTTGTGTTCTATCTATTAAGTTGATCTTTTTCCGCACATTTCATTTTTTGATCACTTAACATCGATAGTAAAGAAGAAAACAAGTTGTTCAGTTGCAACCACGACTGAACCAAGTCTTGAAATCGAAGAAGTGTAAGTGGTGTATTCACTCCCCTTCTACACGTACGCACTCACCGATCCCAACACTTAGTCTTATGAGATGTCATTAATTTCTAATAAACCTCAATTTTTCAAATCAATACTTGCAATTGTGTAACTGGGGCCGGACATAAACTGTTTTGTTTGAAATAATAAAATAGTGTTCAATTATTGTATAATATTACCCATTATTTTTTTTTTAATTAGGAGCATAAAATATTTGTCTGAAATAATAAACAATATCCAATTATTGTGTAATATTACTCATTAATATTTTGGATTCAGAGTAATTGAATATATCTTACCATGAATTTAAACTATTGAATTATAACATACTAATATCCAATTACAAACAAATCTTACTAAATGGTAAACAAATGGTATGCCCAGTTATTTCAAAATGTAATTTCATAATAACATTTGTTGGGGGTAATCAGGATTGTTGGGGGAATTACCAACATAAAATACTTCTTTGAATTAATGAGAGTTATTACCCATTAATATTTGAATTAAGAGTAACTTTGTATATCATACCGTAAATTTGAACATCTATAATATAATAATACTCGATTATAAACAAATAATATTATATTATCAGCGAATAATACCTGATTAATGTATAATACTAATCATATTATTTGGTTGACAAAACATTGAATAATTTCACTACTACGGTACTACCCACAATTATCACCAAAGCAGGCAATGATGTTGGCAGCGTCGACCACGACGAAGACACAGAAGAACCTGGTTTCACACCAGTTATGTCCTAGTATTGTGGGTTGTGCACATTAATACACCTAATACTTTGTTTTTGGTCAGATATGCCGTATATTTATATTTTAATCATATTTTATCTTGCATTTTTATTCTTGTTTCATAAATAATAAGGCAAATTAAATTAAAATGTGTAAATATATGAATGTTTACACGATAAAATTACAACATAAACGTAAATTATTAAAATTACAACATATGAATTTCTAACAAATCAATACTTTTAATCGCGAATCATAATTATTTATGTAATACATTAAAATTAAAATATATATAAATTTAAAAAAATGTAACGAATTTGTAACGAATAAATATTTTAAAATTACTTAAAAATGTATTCATTACGACAGTCGTTGTGGGGACCTCGGGTGCTAATCTAATCTTAAGAGTAATTAAAGAATAAGCATCCTTAATTAAACAGATAAGAAATCAAAAATTTTTTTTTTCTTTCAAATGGGGGTGAGCTCGAGCCGCAACTATTTGCAGCTCAAGCGCTCCCTTCCGCTGAGCAAAACAGAAGCTCAAAACAGGGTGCGCTCGGGATGTAGAATATTGCAGCTGGAGCGCCCTCTCAAATTTTTCCGGGCAGAAACCAAGGCTCAAAGCTGAGCTCGAGCTGCAGAATATGGCCGCGCGAGCGCTCTCTGCTCCAGCCCCAAATCTTGAATAACAACCTTCAAATCTTGCCTAGAACTCAAAGCCCTTATTCTTGCATGTATATATATATTTTAATCAAACATACACATGCTTTCATGAGTCTAAAAGATACATACATATATATATATATATATATATATAAAAGATCTCAAGCAATCATAATCCATGTACTTCTTACAATCATCTAGTAGTTAAAATACATCAAAAGTCTAAACTAGTTCAAGTACTCAACGAGTCTTCTAACATGCTTGACAATGATCTAAGTACATCACTTCAGCTACAAACAACCCGAGTCCCACGTCTAAACTCTCTCTCGAGCTACGTACCCTCGTCGATTTTGGCCAGCTCCTGCCCCATCTGTTGTCATGCACACATACAGAACAAGACAACAGCCGAAAACATCCGGTGAGAACATAATTCTCAGTATAAAAGACATATACATGCAATATCAACATATATATACTTCAAGATATAAAAAAATAAATTTCATAATTCATAAACGGACTTTGTTCGTTGAGATTTAAAGCCGCTCCAGGCCTCAAAATTCTTATACAATCTTGGTTTTGAGATTTAAAGTCGCTCAAGGCCTCAAGACTCGAATAAAATCTTGGATTGAGGTTTCAAGCCGCTCCAAGCCTCAAGAATCATATCTAATTCTGGATGGATCCATTTTCGATAGTTCATATTCGATACGACATCAATATAACGTCAGTTATAATTTAAAGTTCCACTACCTGTGATGGATCGACAATTCAAATTCTAAATCTAGAACATAAAATAGCAAGTATGTGATTTGCTCGGGCTAACTCAAGAATCATCTTTCTTGAGTATCAAAATCCCCTTCTATTGATATCATCTTATACCTTCTTATTTCTCGTTCTTGCTTCTCGATTCTTTATGCTCCAAACTGATCAATAACATCAAGAGAGCATATATCAAAATCTGCTCAAGTTCAATCAAATCTCAAGGTAGAAAACAACTTCAAACCTTAGCCAATTCAATCCCGGTTCGAAGACAAACTTCTCAAGTTGATCACGCTCTTATCTAATCTGAAATAATTCATATTCAAGCTACATATATTAGCAATAACTAATTTAAATCCATAGTAAATCAATGGAATACAAAACAACTCAAATTTTGAACCGGCAGCATAACGACAGAAAATCGGTAATCGAAACTGAAATCTATAAATTCTAACCATTCAATATCATTCATAACCATAATATATCAGCTAAATAACATCAAAACCCATCAAGATCAGAAGCATAAATTTTGAAATATTTGCTGAAAAATCCTAACCATCCGTTCTTCGATCCGGTTTCAATATATCAATGTATCCAACCTCTAGAACATCAATACATAATCAAACTCTGATTTCATCCAACATCATAATTTTGAAACATGCTAGATCAAAGAGAAACTTACGTCACAACGGCGCTCTCGAATCAAGGATCGCAGAACTATGCTCAGAATAAAAATCGGATGGACGGATCTTGCACAATCAAAGTTCGATGATCAAATCTCAAGGAAGAAGACGAAGTCTCGGTTTTCTTGAGATAAGGAATCTGAAAATCTGATATTGATACATGTAATACACGTTAATATGCATTTCAATGCCAAGTGTCCCACTCAATTTTGCATATTGCACTTTGGCCCTCAAAATCTTCACTTTTTGGAATCTAGCCCTTGAAACTTCTTTTTAATTCAATTTCAATCCTAAATAATTTAAGAATATTATAATTTAAATCTAAACTCTAAAAATTCTCAAATTTAATATTCTCGGATTAAATTAGTGAATCTCGGATTAAATCAAATAATCCCGGGCCTTACAATTCTCCCCCTCTAAGACATGATTTCGTCCTCGAAATCGCACGCAATCTATATACACATAAGATAAAGAAATAACAGAAATACTGAATAAGACTCACATCAGTGAAATAACTCTGGAAATCTCCGTCTCATGTCTGATTCAGTCTCCCAAGTAACTTCTTCAACTCCATGTCGACTCCACTGAACTTTGACTAACTGAATAGTCTTGTTTCTGAGCTGCTTTTCTTTCTGATCAAGTATCTAAATAGGCTGTTAAAAATAACTCAGAGTTTCGTCAAGTTTTGCTTCATCGGGTTGAAGAATATGAGATATATCAGGTTGATATTTCCGAAGCATAGATACATGAAAGACATCATGTATTCCAGATAAAGATGGAGGTAATGCAAGTCGATAAGCAAGATCGCCTATCTTCTCCAAAATCTCATAGGACCGATAAACCTCGGAGACAAATTTCTTTCTTGCCAAATCTGATAGTACCCCTGAACGGAGAAATCTTCAAGAATACTCTGTCTCCCTGCTCAAAACATAATGGTCTGCATCTGAAATTTGCATATTTGGCTTGTCTATGCTGAGCTGTCTTCATTCTCTATTGGATAAGCTTCACTTTCTCAGTCATCTCTCGAATCATATCTGGCCAAAGTTCAAGAGCCTCTGAAACATCATCCCAGTATAGAGGATATCTACACTTCTTACCATACAACGCTTCAAAAGGAGACATCTCTATACTCGTCTGATAGCTGTTATTGTACGAGAATTCCACGAGTGTTATAGAATCTTGCCAAGTAGTGTTAAAATCCAACACCACAGCTCTAAGCATATCCTCAAGTCTGAATAGTTCGTTTTGACTGTCCGTTAGTTTGAGGATGATATGCGGTACTAAAGTGCAAACGAGTACCTAGAGCTTGTTGCAGACTGTGCCAAAAGTGAGATGTGAATCAAGAATCTTGATCAGATACGATAGACTTTGGCACTCCATGCAATCTGACCACTTCTATAATATAGATCTCTGTCATTTGATCATGTCTATACGTCGTTTTGTACGAAATGAAGCACGTTGATTTTGTCAATCTATCAATAATCACCCAAATGACATCACAACCTCGGGATGAATGCGGTAACTTCGTAACGAAATCCATGGAAATATGATCTCACTTCCATTCAAGAATAAATAAGTTGTGCAATAAACCACCTGGTTTCTTTCTTTCAGCCTTCACTTGTTGGCAATTCAAACATCGAAATACAAATTTGGTGACATCAGACTTCATCTGTTTCCACCAGTACTGGTTTTTCAAATCGTTGTACATTTTTCTGCCACAAGGATGAACACTGAATCTACTGCAATGAGCCTCTTGTAATATCTGCTGTCTCAAATCAGAAACATCTGGAACAACAAGTCTGTTATTCACATATAAAACATCATCAGTACTGACCTTATATTCGGATTGATGCCCTGATCTGACCATCTCAATTGATTTCTGAATACTCAAATCTGCTTTCTGTGCTTCTTTGATTCTCATCAATAACTCAGGCTCAGCTCGAATAGCACAAATATGAATAGGCTTCACATTTGTTTCAAATACTAATCCAACAGTACATCAATCATCTATCAAATGAGAAATACCGATAGTAGATAAAGATAGGGAACATATATTTCGACTCAATGCACCAGCCGCTGCATTGGATTTTTCCGGATAGTATTTGATCTCGCAATCAAAATCTTTCAACAAATCAAGCCATCTTCTTTGCCTCATGTTCAGTTCAAACAGCGAAAACAGATATTTCAAGCTTTTATGGTCAGAATAAATTTCAAACTTCTCACCGTAAAGATAGTGTCGCCAAATCTTCAATGCAAATACAATGGCTGCCAATTCAAGATCAATGAATTGGATATCTGGTCTCGTGTGGCTTCAACTATCTCGAGGCATAAGCAATAACATGCCCTTTCTGCATAAGAACACAACCTAATCCCCTGTGAGAAGCATCACAATATACAGTAAAATCATTAGTACCTGAAGGAATCGTCAAGACTGGTGCACTCGTCAACCTCTTCTTCAACTCAATGAAACTAGCTTCACAAGCTTCCGTCCAAATATACGATGCATTATTCTGTGTCAACTGAGTAATAGGCTTCGCAATACTAGAAAAATCCTTGATAAATCTTCGATAATAACCCGCTAAGCCCATAAAACTCCATATTTCCGGAACTGAAGTAGGTCTTGGCCAACTAATCACTGCCTCAACCTTGCTTGGATCGACTGAAATACCATCACCTGAAATGATATGCCCAAGAAACACAACTTTATGCAACCAAAATTCACATTTGGATAACTTGGCATACAATTTCTCTGCTCTCAAAGTTTTTAATACAATTCTCAGGTGTTCAGCATGATCACATAAATTCTTTGAATAAATCAGAATATCATCAATAAAAATAATGACAAAATCATCAAGATATCTCTGAAATATTCTATTCATCAGTCCCATAAAAACTGCTGGGGCATTCGTCAAACCAAACGGCATAAAAATAAACTCATAGTGACCATACCTCGTTCTGAAAGCAGTATTTTGAATATCCTCATTTCGCACTCGCAACTGATGATAACCAGACCTCAAATCGATCTTGGAATACACTGAAGAACACTGCAACTGATCAAACAAATCATCTATTCTAGGCAAAGGATATCGATTCTTTACCGTTGCTTTGTTCAGTTGCCGATAATCAATGCACAGTCTCATCGATCCATCCTTATTTCGTACAAACAGAACCGGAGCGCCCCAAGGTGAAACACTCGGTCTAATGTACCCCTTAGTCAAAAGATCTTCAAGTTGATCCTTCAATTCTTTCAATTCAACCGGTGCCATTCTCTAAGGAGCTTTCGATATTGGTTGCGTACCTAGAATCAGTTCTATACTGAAGTCTACCTCTCGAGCAGGAGGCAATCCTGGAATCTCCTCAGAAAAGACATCAGCAAACTCACTAACCACTGGCAAATCTGCCAATTTCGGGCTAGTTTTCAACATATCTATGGCATATATAAGGAATCCTTCTACTCCTCTCTGCAATAAGTGAGTCATAGACAATACAGATATCAAAGGGATCTAGCTCGTGAACCCTTTCCATAGAACTTTCACTCATCTGTCATCTCAGGTCTGAATCGTACCACTTTCAAAAAACAATCGACTGTTGCCCCATACTTGGTTAGCATATCAATACTAATAATGCTGTCAAAATCTGACAAACCCAGTACAATACAATCTATCTCAATCATATTGCCTTCATACTGTAGCATACAATTCTTAACTGATTTCACAGATACGATACATGTCCCCAAAGGTGAAGTGACAGATACTACAGCGGACAATGGCTCAACATGCAAAGCATGTAATATAGCAAATTGTTCAGATATAAATGTATGCGATGAACCTGTATCTATCAGAACATAAGAAGGATAACCAAAAAAGAGTAGTTACCTGCTATAACGTCATCAGCTGCTGCCTGTGCTTGCTCCTCTGTCAATGCAAACACTCGAGCCTGTTGTCTTGGCGGTTGACTCACAGTCTGGATTCCTCCTGGTCTAGCCTGTGGTTGTGACTGAAATGAGTGTACTGCAGAGGATTGCCTATCAGACTGAGGTGCTGGTCGAGATGAACTTTCACCTAGTGCTCTCTCAGGACCACGTTGTGGGCAAACTCTCGCAAAATGTCCCGTCTGGTTACAAATATGACAACTGCAAAATACACCTCTACATTGGTCGCTGGCATGACGACCTCCACATTTGTTGTTGTATACTCCAGAAGAACCTGAATTCTGTCCAGACTTGAACTTCCTTTGTCCACTGGAGCTATAAGAACTGATACCTGCTTTCTTAAACTGCTTCCCTTTATCTCTGAAGAAATATCTTCTGCTACTACCACTTCCTCCCTCGAATCTAGGTGGTGGTGGTAGAATCTGTGGCTGATCTTGAGATGGTCTAGCTGGCGGTGGTACAAACTGTGCTCCTCTCTATCTCAGTATACCAGCTTCTTCTCCCTTTGAACGATTAAGGGTCATCGACAAAGTTATTTGGTCGTCCAGCATTCACTAAAGTGAAGACATCCGGATTCAAGCCATTTATAAACTGATCAGCTTGAGCTTCATCATTGTCTGCTATATGGGGAGCAAATTTCAGCAGACTCGTGACTTGGCAACATATTCTTCGATGTTCAACTGCCCTTGTTGCAGACTAGCAAACTCTGCTCCTTTTTCATTTCTATAGGAAACTGGGAAGAATCGTTGATAAAAAGCAGTTTTAAATACAAACCAGGTAACGATCGTACCTCGATGCTCCAATGCTTTCTTTGCTGCTATCCACCAAGCTTTTGCGACGTCATGTAATTGGTGAACAACAAGTCTGATTCGGATATCATTTGAATAATCGAGGGATTCAAACAACTGCTCTATATCTTTCGGCCAACTCTCGCAGTCAACAAAATTCTCAGTTCCCTTCAATGTTGGCGGTTTAAAGGACTGAAATCTTTTTAACAAATTTTCCATTGGAGTAACAGTCGCATCCATCGGATCAGCAGATGTACTACCCTGAGCATTCGGAGGTTCTGCCACTGTCTGTGGTACCGGTGCTGGTTCTGCTGGAGGAATAGCAACTGTCTGACTAGTGACTGGTGCATGTCGAGGAGTCATATCTGATATTCAAACACATTAGTGCACAATACAACAATATATCAGATTCAACCATTCTGTTTCAGTCCCCCCTCTGATTGGCATAATAAAGCAGTATCAGGAGATCGAGTTCTAATCAAGAGTCAAGTCTGATATAGTTTTCAAATAAACATACTTGCATAAAGATAATCATATAGTCAAATAAGAAACTCAATTTCATGCGAGAAAATAAATCAATCAGACTCGATCTACCCCGCTCATCTATCTCAGTCCAAGAACTAACTTTGCTCTGATACCACCTATTATGAGGACCTCAGGTGCTAATCTAATCTTAATGGCAATTAAAGAATAAACATCCTTAATTAAACAGACAAGAAATAAATAAAAATAAAAATTCTTTCAAATGGGGGTGAGCTCGAGCAGCAACTATTTGCAGCTCAAGCGCTCCCTTTCGCTGCGCAAAACAGAAGCTCAAAACAGGGTGCGCTCGGGCTGTAGAATATTGCAGCTCGGGCGCCCTCTCAAATTTTGCCCGGAAGAAACCAAGGCTCAAAGCTGAGCTCGAGCTGCAGAATATGGCCGCGCGAGCGCTCTCTGCTCCAGCCCCAAATCTTGAATAACATCCTTCAAATCTTTCCTAGAACTCAAAGCCCTTATTCTTGCATGTCAATATATCATTTAATCAAACATACACATGCTTTCATGATTCTAAAAGATGCATATATATATACATATATATATATATATATACATATATATATATATATATATATATATATATATATATATATATATATATATATATATATATATATATACGATCTCAAGCAAACATAATCCATGTACTTCTTACAATCATCTAGTAGTTAAAATACATCAAAATTCTAAACTAGTTCAAGTACTCAACAAGTCTTCTAACATGCTTGACAATGATCTAAGTACATCACTTCAGCTACAAACAACCCGAGTCCCACGTCTAAACTCTCTTTCGAGCTATTCTCGTCGATTTTGGCCAGCTCCTGTCACATATGTTGTCATGCACACATACAAAACAAGACAACAGCCGAAAACATCTGGTGAGAACATAATTCTCAGTATAAAATGCATATACATGCAATATCAACATATATCAACTTCAAGATATAAAAAAAATAAATTGCATAATTCATAAACGGATTTCGTTCGTTGAGATTTAAAGCCGCTCCAGGCCTCAAGAGTCATATACAATCTTGGTTTTGAGATTTAAAGCCGCTCAAGGCCTCAAGACTCGAATAAAATCTTGGATTAAGGTTTCAAGCCGCTCCAGGCCTCAAGAATCATATCTGATTCTGGATGGATCCATTTTCGATAATTCATATTCGATACGACATCAATATAACGTCTGTTATAATTTAAAGTTCCACTACCTGTGTTGGATCGACAATTCAAATTCTAAATCTAGACATAAAATAGCAAGTATGTGATTTGCTCGGGCTAACTCAAGAATCATCTTTCTTGAGTATCAAAATCCCCTTCTATTGATGTCATCTTATACCTTCTTATTTCCCGTTCTTGCTTCTCAATTCTTTATGCTCCAAACTGATCAATAACATCAAGAGAGCATGTATCAAAATCCTCTCAAGTTCAATCAAACCTCAAGGTAAAAAACAACTTCAAACCTTAGCCAATTCAATCCCGATTCGAAGACAAACTTCTCGAGTTGATCACGCTCTTATCTAATCTGAAATAATTCATATTCAAGCTACATATATCAGCAATAACTCATTTCAATCCATATATAGTTCAATCAATGGAATACAAAATAGCTCAAATCTTGAACCGGCGGCGTAACGACTGAAAATCGGTAACCGAAACTGAAATCTATCAATTCTAACCATTCAATATCATTCATAACCATAATATATAAACTAAATAACATCAAAACCCAGCAAGATCATAAGCATAAATTTCGAAATATTTGCTGAAAAATCCTAACAAATACATACGACATCCGTTCTTCGATCCGGTTTCAATATATCAATGTATCCAACCTCTAGAACATCAATACATAATCAAACTCTGATTTCATACAACATCATAATTTTGAAACATGCTAGATCAAAGAGAAACTTAAGTCACAACGACGCTCTCGAAGCAAGGATCGCAGAACTATGCTCGAAATAAAAATCGGACGAACGGATCTTGCACAATCAAAGTTGGAAGATCAAATCTCAAGGAAGAAGATGAAGTCTCCGTTTTCTTGAGCTAAGGAATCTGAAAATCTGATATTGATATATGTAATACACGTTAATATGCATTTCAATGCCAAGTGTCCCACTCAATTTTGCATATTGCACTTTGGCCCTCAAAATCTTCACTCTTTGCAATCTAGCCCTTGAAACTTCTTTTTAATTTAATTTCAATCCTAAATAATTTAAATATATTAGAATTTAAATCTAAACTCTAAAAATTCTCAAATTAAATATTCTCGGATTAAAATTAAATAATCTTGGATTAAATTAAATAATCTCGAACCTTACAATCACACTTAGACTCTACGATTTTTATGAACCGTAGCACTACACGACATTTTTTTCCATTGAAGAATCGTACTATAGTGCGATGGTTTGCAAAAAATCATCGCAATACAATGTGATAAGCATTTTTTTGACTCATTTTTAAAGCATCGAAAAACCGTCAATTTCTGTCACACCTTCCTCTTTTTTTGTGGTGATATAAAGTTTTGTGGTGATATAATGTAATATTGTTTATGGTTTATTTTTTAGTCGCGGGGTTTAAATAAATTATAAATATCGGTGCGATTTAATTCGATCTGGACATTTTTTAAAATATTAATTCATCCCTATATCTAGTACTAAAATTTAAACTCACGAATCCATCAACATAATATTAATTTAGGTTTGAAATACAAATAATTTATGTACTAAACCAAATTTTTTTTAAAAAAAATCATAATTTACAAAATCCAATAAATTTCAGAAAACTATTGAACCATTTTACAAAAAAAAACTAAAATTTTATTCCTTGATGTTGTGACAGTTTGAAACGAATGGAGAATGCTTTTTTATCTTAACTAGCCACATATGCACACGCATTGCATGTGTAACGAATAAATATAAACATGTTACATGTATAACGTGATAAATGAATACTAAAAATATAAGAGGAGAAGTTGGTTATGGGAAAGAGAGAAGGACATAATGAGAGGGAAAGTAGGAGATATGATAAAATATAAGGGGAAAAGTTGGTTATGAGAGAGAGAGAAGGACATAATGGGAGGGAGAACAGGAGATGTGATAAAATATAAGATGAGAAGTTGGATATGGGAGAGAGAAAAGGCAAGAAACATGATGGAATAAAAGGGGAGAAGTTGTGGGAAAGTTAAGATGCCATACCAAAAGGAGTTTTTATAGGGTGCTCTCACTTAATATAATAATAATAGAAGTAATAGATAATGTAATACATAAGGGTATTATTGGCTTTTAGGATATATTTAAGGGTAATATGGTATTCTTTAATCCAAGAGGAAGTTTAAACTAAGAAAATAGAGATGCAGTGAGAACTGAATAAAACTAAAACCTGACACGAAGACTGAACAATAATTGAAAGATGGATTTGGGTACTTTTTCTCGAATTTGCCGAAGGATCTATACTATAATAATAAAATAGTAAAACATAAGAGATTCTTATCTTGTTGTATAATTCTATTAATCTCTAGTATTTTATAAAACTTCCGTAGTTTATAAAAACTAATTTGGTCTGACTTGATTACACCATTGTAATATTACCATTTTAACCTAAAAAAAAATACATTGGACTTTTCATGGTTGTGGGGTAAAAAAGTCAAAATATTCACCCATTACCCACGATTTTCAAACACGTTTATCTTCAATAAAAATTGGTGACCAGATTTCGCGGAAGTCCATCTAATTTATTCAAATTTTGAATGTTTTATTCTATTTCATTCATTATCTATTCCTCTTATTTCTCAACCACCAAGATGAACCATTTTTTAACTATTTCACACTATGCGGTTTCACATTCTATTCGAAAATCGTCACGATGGTAATTTTTGTTCTTTTTCAAGTTTTTATTTAAAGTATTGTCACGGTCAGAACTTTTGTTCTTTTTCAAGTTTTTATATGTTCATTTTCTGATTTTATTGTTGTGTTGATTTCGCGGTCCTAGAGGTACATCTAATGGCAATTGTAATGTTGTCTTAGTCATTATTTCGATTTTTTCTAGCTGATGTCACGTTCATCCACGACTTTATTTATTAGGTTCATCCACTTTAGGAATGTAAACGAACCGAACGGTTCGCGAGCTATTCGGAGCTCGGCTCGGTAGAAAGCTTATTCGAGCTCGTTCGTTAAGCTTATCAAGCCGAGCTCGAGCTTGATTTTGAGCTCGACAATTTTCACGAGCCGAGCTTGAGTTTTAGGATATTCAGCTAGTGAGCTCACGAATATGTTTGTTAATAAGCTCGGGATCCCGAACTCGGGCTCGGTTCGTTTAGGAGGCTCGCTAGTACGGGCTCGAGCTCAGCTCGTTTAGGAGGCTCGCAAGCTCCAGCTTGGGCTTGGCTCGTTTAGGAGGCTCACGAATATGTTCATTTAATTTATGTGGCTTTATCTAGTTTGAGTTTGAGTTGAAAAATAAAAAATATTAATATTAATGCAAATGATATTATTAGAACATAATACTTTGTTGAAATAAAGATGAATTTATAATACATAGGATGTAGCCACACTTTGTATTTTTTATTTTAACTTTAAAATCATTGTATTAAAATACTTTTAAAAACACAATAAATAAAATATTTATATGTGTAACATTACTAATGAATGACAATTCAATCAATATATTTTTAAAGAACTGAAATAACAATTTTATTTAAAATGTCTTACGAGAATTAGAACTATATGTGATAGATGAATGCTATTAAAAAATTTTAGTTAAAAGAAATTATGAAATTATCTAAATTAAATTTGTTGAGGTAAAACTTGTTAACTCAATATATGTGTATATGCACAATATTTTAATAAAGTTATATAATATCAATAAATAAAATATTTTATATACGAACAGATTGTATCACAAGTAATGCTTATATCTCATTATAAAAAATAATAGTGTGCTGGTTTTTTAAAATAAATTTACATTTTTTTGAAATCTAAAAAAATATATATTATAATAATTAAGTTACACAATAAATTTTTTTATACTTGTGAAATAAACATTGACAGTGTTGATTTTCTTCAAGGGTAAGTGCTCGAAACCTTGGTTTAGCATTTTTAGTTGAGATCTTCAGATTTTATTTAAAAGATATAAAGAATAACGAAACTTGAATTTTGAGTTTATTAATTATTTAATCGTGTTATGAAATTTTTGGAAATATTAATACGATTGTGTACTATACAGCAGATGATAGTGCACATTGAACTTGTACAGATTGAAAGTAGTTGAAGGACTGTTGTTGAAATTTGCATCTAGAATTTGATCTATAATAAATTCGGAGATTTCAAGATATATCATGACTTGAGCAGTTAGTAATGATCTTATAAATTCATACCGAAAACTTTGATAAATAAAATTGGTGGATTTTTCGAATTGTGTTGTGTTGGAGGTTAAAGTTTTAGATCATGGTAAGCTTATAAATCAAGTTATAGTCAATTTGATCGAGAAATTATAATTGAAAAAATCAAACTCGAGCACTGTTATATGTCTGGCGAGCCAAAAAATGAGCCTACTTAATGAACATGAAAGCGATCTGACTAACGAGCCTGAAAACGAGCTTCTTAACGAGCTCGCTAATGATCCTTGATTAACGAGCCCGAAAACGATCTCACTAACGAGCCTGAAAACGAGCTTACTTAACGAGCTCGCTAACGAGTTTTGCTTAACGAGCCCGAAAACGATCTTGGAAACGAGCTCTCTAACGAGCCTGGAAACGAGCCGAAATCGAGCCAGACTCGTTTACTATGTTAAACGAGCCGAGCCCGAGCTTTCATATATATACTAAACGAGCCAAGCCCGAGCTTTATGATAAAAGCTCGGATAAAGCTCGAGCCAAGCTCGAGCCCATGTTTCTGCCAAACGAGCCAACCCCGAGCCTGATATTTTTCGTATCGGCTCGGCTCATTTACATCCTTAATTCAATTCTTGCAGCCTAGCACCGTCTCTTACGTATATGCATTCAAGTATCCAGAATTTTAATTTGACCTTCATGTGTTTGATATAATGCTCCGATAAAAAAAATTGCAATGCCATGGATGAAGCATTAATATCGTAAAAATAAATTATTTGGAGTTAGTGATTAGTGTGGAAAAATTATATTTCTTTGTACCAACATAGCAGGGATTTGGAGTTGGACGACGGTTGATGCGGCCACTACTATAGCTTTCTATTGAAAGAAAAAAACAGATAATAATTGAGTTAGTAGTTATTTTTTAGTAGAAAATAATTGAACCTTTTTGTTTAAAGCAGTACAAGTTTTTTTAAAAAAAATGGTAAAATGATTTTTATAGAAATGAAATCATTAATATATGTTTGTAATAAAAAAAAATTAGTAATACCTTGGATCGCACGACAAAAAATTTTCCTATCAACAATATATATTTTCTATGGAAAAACTATTGATTGTGCATTAAAATTATTATTTGACATGAATAAATAGATTTGCAAAAAAAATAAGTAGTTACTTTAATACCCAATGCTCATTTAAATTTTAGAGTTTTAAGTACAATAAGTTTTTAGATGTTGTTTCATGTCTTATTTTGTGATCGAGAATTGTTTCTTCTTTTTTCTTTTTTTTTTTTTTTTTTCAGATGGAGTAATGTCAATTAGTGTTATTGGTTGCTGCAGCTGAAGATCGAGAGTGGAATTTAATTCATTACTTGAAATGAAGCTTTTCCATATATACAAGTGGATAATATTAGTTGTCGTGTATAGTTCATTAATTCTTTGATGAATTTTTATTATCATGTGTATTATTTCGTTATTGTCAAAAATATCGTTCCACACACGCATTGTATGTGTCCCGTCCGCTAGTAATTATAATGGCACAGTTAATTATAGGGGACTTGTAGAGTTGCAGTTAGGGGTGTTCATCGGTCGGTTGGGTTTTTATTTGTCTAATTTCGGTTCGGTTTTCTGATTTTTGGTTTATGAAAAATGTAATCCGAAGTCAAACTTTTTTAGTTCGGTTCGGTTTGATTTTTGTACTATAATGGACCGGTTTATATTGTTCGGTTTAGTCGGTTTAATCATTAATAATATATAGCACAATAAAAAAAACATAAATTTCATCGAACTTGTAATTTAAATACCCCAACATACAATTTAAAGTTATAGTCATATAGTGAAGAAAAATAAATAAAAAATAATACAAGAACAAACATCCAATCACAATCTTATAATATTTTTAAAAAAACAAAATACATTTTGATACAGTTATTCTGATTTTGATATAATTATTAAAATTAGTAATATAAATACATTAATAAATATAATATGTTTTTTACATGATTTCTTAATAAAAACTTTAAAAATAAAATTTAAATGACTTACATAAACAACAATCAACTAAAAATTACAAACAACAATCAACAAATCAACTATAAATTACATAAACAACAAAAATGAATTAAATAAATAATAATAATGAATGAAATAAACAACAATCAACTAAAAATTATTCAAAATAATTATTCATTCACTAAATATCATCTAATAACATATATAATATAAATAAAAATATAAATAAAATTATTAATTTAATTCAATTTCGATTTTTTCAAATAAACTTCGGTTTTAATATTTATATCCGAATTACAAAATACGATTTTCAGTTCCATTCGTTCTTTGATTTTTTCGTTTGAATTTCCGATTTTTTTGATTTTATCCAGAAATATGAAACACCCCCTTTAAATTCAAAAAGTGAAAAAAGATATTTTTAGAAATATCACAAAAATATAGCCACAAGACAATTGCAAATGGGTGGACTTTGTAAAACAAATAGATGGGCCCGGGCCAGATGTTACATTGTTGCCCCTTGCTTCGCTCTCCAAACTCATGGCGGTGGATGTCAGATGTTGCGGCGGCTCCGCCGTACCAACGTTATCATTCCGACGCACTGAGAATGTATTCTTGCGTCATCACGCTTCCTGTCAACCTCCTCGGAAAATCACCCGTCGATTCATTGCGTTTGCTGTACTGAAGAGGAGCCCCAAACGACTCAAATACTCCACTCCTCGCTTTGCTAAGGTTCGTCATCTTCCCCATTACAGCGGGGTATTTATTTATGCGAGCTCAGTGGGGGAAACTTTTTCTGTTTTCTTACCTATCCCTTTCAGGAGGACGAGTTGCTTTATGTTGAAGTTGATCCTGCTGGGTCGGACTCATGGAAACTCGACCCGATGATCGAGCTTTTGAAGGAGGGAGCTGTTGGAGTTATACCTACTGACACCGTGTATACTGTTTCTGCTTTGTTAGATTTCCTTTTTTGTTGTTGTTTTATTGGAGTAAAAACTTAAACGTGTCCATGCTTGTTAGACATTGTTTCAGTATTTGTCTAATTGAATCGTTATACACTACGTACTTGCAAGGTAAATCTGCGGATTATTATGCATCTCTAACTTTGATTTAGTGGAGTTTACTTCTTTTAGAATTTTTTTATATACTCTCAGTTTTTTTCACCATTTTGACTTTATTGTTTGAATTGAAGGCATCTTGTCAAATGCTTGAATGTTATTTTCTCTGTTTTTATTCTAAGGTATGCTCTAGTTTGTGATCTGAGAAACAATTCAGCCATTGAACGACTGCGGAGGTATGCTATGTTCACCTTAACATCTGTCACTAAACCTTTTGTTTCATTATTTTGGGGACTAAGATTTTATTTCATTTGTTCAGAATAAAGGATATTCAGCCTTCTAAGGCAAGCTGCTGTTTTACTTTCTGGATCTTAAGCTTGGCATCACCTTGGCTCACACAAGTTACTGAATGAAATACCTGATCTTTTTCCCCGTTGTCTATCCAATTATAAAGTTGCCTTCCTTGCGATTTGAATTGATTTCACTGATGATAATTATAATTTTTCTTATTACCTTTTGCAGCCTCTTAGTATTTTGTGTCGTTCCTTTAGAGACATAGATACATATACCACAGGATTTCCTAGGGGCAATGGCCAGGGTCTTACAAACATTTTTCGAGCAGTTAAACATTGTCTTCCGGGCCCGGTGAGTGCAACTAGTTATTATATAGTTTCCTCTGTATATTTATATCTGAGCATATGAGCATGTTGCATTATTTTTGGAGCTTGGATCTTCATCCAGTTTAAAGAAACTTTATTGCTTATTCGTTTGATTTATCCAGTAAACAAATTTAATATATATGTCTGTGTGTTCTGATATAAAAAAAAATGTCTTTGTGTTCTGATAAAAAAGTATATATAGGTCTTTGTAATTTTTTGTTGCTGTTCGTTCATGACTCGTACACAAGCTGCTAAGTCAAACATATTTCCTTTTATTTACTTTTTCAATGGTCCATATTGTTCATTCTATGTAACTGCAACTAATAGTCTCTTTCTTACATCGAGTCTATAACAACCACCAAGTTTTCTTTGTGGCACAGTATACTTTCATTTTAACTGGCAGCAAAGAATTGCCAAAACAATGTATAAGACACGGGACTACAGCGTCCAAGTATGCATCAAGGAAAAACGTTGGAGTTCGTATACCTGATGATGCCGTGTGTCAGGCTATATTGGAGAAGATGGACGCACCTTTGATATCCACGAGGTAGGCCAGACATCATATTGATTCCTAAATGTTGTGTATACATGTTACAACCACTATACATGTTACAACCACGAGTTTATTGTTTCTTAAATATTGTTTGTTTCCGGATGGTCATGGTGTGGAATCTGATCTGTCAAGTTCTTAATCAGCATTTTCAGCATACTATCCTCTCTATTCACTTGTTTTCAGGAACATTCTTACACCATACTTCTACCCTACTTTTCAGTGTCAAATCATTGAAGGACAACGAATGGATATTAGATCCTGTTGTGATAGCTGACGTATACGGACCAGAGGTTATGCTACTTTCACATTAATTGTCCAGTATTTCTAAATTCATTCATATATGAAGTTTAGCTTGTCCACTTTTTCTTTTATTGTGGACTCTTCATTATGGATGATTTACTATTCATGCATTCTGAGTACAAGCTGGAAGAGTCAAGGACGTGTGCTGCATGTTTCATTGCTCTGTTTGACCAATGTAATATTCATAATCAATTCTCTTTAGAAGCCCAAATAAAGTTTATAAGAAACAGAAAGAAACGAACTTACATAATTATTAATTAAACATAATTGGGTGGGACATCATTCCATATCATTGAAAATGCATAGTAGTGACTAAATCAAATAAATGCTGTGACTGTGCTCTTTATGGTAACTTCTGAGTTACATTATCCAGGGCCTTGATTTTGTTGTCGATGCTGGTATGAGGATAGCTGATCCATCTACTGTGGTGGACATGACCGCGAGTTCTCCTCGAATTATACGACACGGAAAGGTAAGAGCTGCACTAGTTACTATGTGTTGTAACTCAGTCCTTTCTCAAGTTCTATGGTACTGTAACAATTTCTCCTGTGGGTGACCTGCATGAGCCTACCAGTGGCATTAAGAAATAAGAAATTGATTTTCATGGAATGGTAAATAATGATCTCAACATCATGATACTGTTCTTATCAAAATTCAGTCTTCAGGTGTGTGCGATAAGAAGTATTTTCAAGGGTTATCCTGATGCTTCACTCCTGTACTGTTTTTGAGCCTTTTTCTGTGCTTGCCAGGGCAGGTCCTGCAACATGTGAAGTAAACCTAAAGGGAAACCTACGGTTGTTAATTCTTAGTGAAATGCATCTTTGTAAACTTAAAAGTATATTTTTGTTGACATAACTAAGCCATGAGCAGAGAAGAATGATAACTATTTGAAACTAAATGAGAGAAGATTCTAACCGGAAAGTCAACTACTGTATCTGTGACATCCGAAGAGGCTCGTTATTTCACATCTCTGTTTTTCATCTGGAAAGGTTTCCTTGAGAGTGTGTTTTTTCCATACGATTGGGTAGTGAGATTATCCTTGTTTTTTCACCAACTTGTGCAAGGCCATTTGCCTTCTCATTTTTTTTTCAACTGTTTGTTGGCTAGGGTCCCAAACAACCTTGGATGACTGCGGAAGATGAAGATCATCTTGTATATGAAGATATCCTCATTTCCCGTGCACTGTAAGCAACAGTAATTAACTCACTCTTAGGATACCTACCGTAGAGTTCCGAGAAGGGTAGACCAAAGAGCTGTGACAGCAATGGCATTTTTTTTGTCATTTGTGTTGTGTAACAACTGTTTCTAACATTTACCTGTATGTTACAGTTTTAATAAATACTTTCAGACTGTAGATAATTGTTTTGGGTAGAACACAATAAATAAAAATTTATTTTCTTTTTGACCTGTGCTGGGGACAAGGTTCTAAAATTTGCTAGGCATTAGTCGGGTGCCAGATCAGCGCTTAGGCTGCTAGGCGGATTCCTCTTGTAAACTTGGGAAAAGGATCTAGTTATCAGCCGATGAATTGGTAGATCGTTTAGATCGTGATAGGTTTGCGAGTTTTTCTGCCTTGTTTTCCTATTTATTTTTTAATGAATTTAGGGGCTCGTTCCTTGAGAGAGCCCCTCGATCTCATGCAAGAGTTGATTATTTGGAATTAAAGATGTTCCCTTTATTAATTGATTCAGCAATTTAAATACAAAACAAGGTTCTAAAAAGAGCTAGACGGTAAGCGGGCGGCCACGGGCCATCCACTGCCTAGCGCCATTGCTCGTCTATTTTTATTTTTATTTTTTTCAAATTTTCCTCGTGCACACACGTTCAAACTCATATCCATGCTTACTAATCAAAATCTAACAAGGAATAGGCCTCAAAAAAACAAATCAGAAGACTCTTCAAACATGTTATTCCGATCATTTTAATCCAAAACACATTAAACTCAATTCAACATAAAAAAAATGTTTTCTGACTCGTTGGAACTCTAGTTAATTCATATAGGCACACAAAACATGGTTTCTTTAATAGAATATACCTCAAATACACAACAAAAAATTAATTTGTACCCATTAACATGACACCAAAACACATAAAAACTTCAAATCATCATAAATAACGATTTATATTCATTTTAAAAGCCCTTACACCTAAACCATGATCCTAACTCGTCGAGAACGGTCTACGCTTCACGGATACATACCATCATGCATCGTTCTTTAAAAATATTGTGTTACCTCAGAAGAAAACATCATATACATTAGGATACACACATCATATAAAAATACATAATATTGCTTGAACAATGGTTCAAATATTGAATAAAACTGTTGGATCTTGGTTCTCTCGTGCCTGGAAACGCAGCGAAAGTTTAAATTTTCTTGTAAACCGAGCACTTGTGTAGTATTTTATAACAAAACCAACCATAGGGTGTTTAAGAATATTTACCTATCAATCTTAAAAGATTGATTATGGCTTCAACCAAGTTGTAAACAACTTAACTCTTCAAAAGGTTGATCTCCTCTACAAGCTTCAAGCGCACTCCTTGATCTTTATGGACTCCTTTTTTCAAATAAGGTCCACGACTAGACGATCTAGATCCACCCTATATATGCACTAGAATATATAGGACATTTTCGATGAGAATTCCTTGCCGGAATCCTTAAACCAAGGAAGCAAGATGGAGGAGAGAAGGAGGAGAAAAGTATATGCCAAGGAGAGAAGAGAAAGTTGATAATAATCTTGATAAAAATCACACGGCTCTTTTTTTTTTTTTTTTCAAAATTGATTGAATTGGTTGTATTTTCAAAGTGCATGCACATGTCTTGTCCTTCAAATTAAATGCATGTCTCTTTTGAAAAGTAAAATATCAATTATATATATATATATACACACACACACATAAATATATATATATATCGAGAGCATATCATTTGAAAAAATAATTTTCTCCCCTCTTGCATGTATTGTATGTAAATTATGTCAAACATATACATACATAGCTCATGAACTTAATATTTAATTAATTATCAAACTCAAACTCATTTAAGTTCAATCAATTAATTAAATCTTACTTGAACTCATTCAAGCCCACTAGTAGAATAATTATTCAACACTATTTCCATTGGAATTCTACAAGACCCAATATTGTTTAATTAATTCAACTCTTGAATAAATCAAGTTCATAATAATAGTTTTGAAAATCATCATTTTCAAAAACTAAATATTTATTCAAGTCAATTTTTAATCTTGGAACACTTTCACAAGTGAAGAGTTACTTTCTCCTTTATTCTCCTTTATAAGTCATACTTCTAATTTATTTCACTTATAAACTCATTTATAAGTCGTTCAACCCATTGAACTAATTTTATTCTCAACGGGATTTAGAAAGTCAGTACTTGTGTGACCCTCAATAGTTCAATGATACAGCTAGCAGTGGGTTCACATCTCCATGTGATTCGGGATCATGAAGTCCCTATATGAGCTTACCCTAATCAGCTTCATTCTTACTTATCAACACATTGATAATAAGAACGTCAGAATTCAAGTCTGATGGTACCTAATCAGTCATGTTAAACGTCTAGCAGCATCGCTTACATGACTCCCTAGGTATCAAATGATAGTGACTGCAAGAACCATTCAATTATGGTTAGCGTACAGTACAATCCCTTCAACTCATATATCCCGACCGATTCGACAAACATTGGTTTATCGAGAGTGGTTATAGAATCGTTAACTATGTATCATGTAATAGTTGCATCGAAAGTGTAATACAAGAAACTCCTTTCTTAATTACCACCTACTCTGATCATAGATTTATTAATTACAAATACATAATATCACATAGGATATCCATACATGAAGGTAAGTGGTGAATCCCCGACTACAATGCATCGACTCCTATATGTTTCGATACAACACCCAACCTTGCCAACTGATGACCCAGTTGAGTCGGTAAACAAGTCAAAGTGAAGCGCTAGCACATAGAGTCTCCATGTTGTCTCGGGTCATAAGGACTAATGGTGTACAACCATAAACTAGGACCTTTCCACTCGATAAATGAGAACCACTTGGAAATTCCTTTAGGTAAGGTTGTTCAGTGAACTCTACAAGGAGCACCTATTTGCATGCTTGGACATCACAATGTTTCCTACCAATGAAACATGATACTCACATCGCAAATACTATTCTCAAGCTCGAGCGGCCTTTATCCTTCTTTGTGGCAGCTGAATCTACTAGGAATAATTTAGAATATAAAATATTATAAATATGAGTTTCATGATAGTCATCAAATGACCATCTCATATTCTTTCTATTGTTTGTATATTCAAAGGTTTTATCTATGTAACTAGCATGAGTATACAAATAAAGGTGCGCCAAATTAATTAATTCAAATATTATTAAAATAAAAATTGTCATACAAGAGATATTTCATGGACCCTCGGCCAACACTTGGCTCGACGGGCACCTACTCTAACAATCTCCCACTTGCACTAGAGCCAAATACTCATATGCTTCAATCCCATTGATTCACGATGCTTCTCGAATAATGGTCCAGGTAAAGGCTTAGTTAGTGGATCAGCAACATTATTTGCAAAGGAGACTCTGTCTAATGACACCTCTCTTCTTTCCACAATCTCCTGAATGATGTGGTATTTTCTCAATACATGTTTGGATTTTTGATGAGATCTTGGCTCCTTCGCTTGAGCAATTGCGCCTGTGTTGTCGCAGTACATGAGGACTGGACCAAATTCATTAGGAATAACACCCAACTTTTGGATGAAATTCCTTAACCAAACAACTTCCTTTGTTGCAGCAGATGCAACAATGTATTCGGGCTCAGTGGTGGAATACACAGTATTTTCTTGCTTGGAACTCTTCCAAGAAACAGCAGTACCATTGAGCATGAATACCAATCCGGAAATTGAATTTGAATCATCGATATTGATTTGAAAGCTAGAGTCAGTATAACCTTCCAATTAAAGTTCTCCACTCCCATAAACCAAGAACATATTCTTAGTTCTTGTCAAATATTTGAGGATGCCTTTCACAGCTTTCCAGTGTGGAAGACCGGGGTTTGATTGATATCTACTTGCAACACTCAATGCAAATGCCACGTCAAGATGTGTAGATATCATCCCATATATGATACTACCAATAGCAGATGCATATGGAATGTGTGTCATCGCCTCTATCTTTGCATCAGTCTTGGGAGACATTGACCTGGATAGGGACACGCCATGACACATTGGTAGATGTCCTCTCTTGGATTCTTCCATAGAGAACCTTTTCATGATGGTATCAATGTATGTGGACTGGGTTAGACCAAGAAATCTTTTCAATCTATCCCTATAGATTTGTATTCTCAATACAATAGATGCTTCACCCAAGTCCTTCATTGAGAACTTACTCTCTAACCATACTTTAGTTGATTGAAACATTCCTACATTATTCCCAATAAGTAGAATTTCATCAACATAAAGTATTAGGAATGTTACAGCACTCCCATTGACCTTCTTATATACACAGGGTTCCTCAGGATTCTTAATAAAACTAAACTCTTTGATTGTACTGTCAAATATGAGGTTCCATATCCTAGATGTCTGCTTAAGACCATAAATAGATCTCTGAAGTTTGCATAACATATGCTCACTTTTGATGGATGTAAACCCATCAGGTTGAGATATATAAATTTCTTCCTTAATATCCCCATTAAGAAAAGCTATCTTCACATCCATCTGTCATATTTCATAGTCATACCATGCTGCTATGGCTAGAAATATCCTTATAGACTTGATCATTGCAACTGAAGAAAAGGTTTTCTCAAAGTCAACTTCTTGCCTTTGAGTATAACCTTTTGCTACCAATCGCGCTTTGATCGACGGAATACTAACACTCAAATTTGCTCTAAAAATCTCTCAATTCCAGTCGAAATAATCGCAAGTGCATGATTCAAGTTATAATAAGATGTACTGAGTACGAGTATCGTCCTCAGGGACCAAACAATAATAATTTGTTTCTTTGATTTTTAACTACACAAAGTATCGAAATATATAACATTAACACTAAGAACTCAATGTAAATAATTCTAAATTTCACAACCACGAAACCAATTTGCACCACTAAAAGAAATAACAATTTGAAAATATTTTGTTGGAATTTCGGTTCACCTTCCCCCTAATTGAACTGGACGATTGGAACTTAATTAATGCGCATAAGTTTGACAGAAATCCCTGTAACATTGACACTCTCTCTCGAGGTTATGCCAAACTAATCAAATCAGTGAAACAATTAAATTTCTCTAATTATTTATCACGACCGATTGCTTTGCGTTCTATGAATTCTACAGCTTTCAACCTGGTGGTCTATGGCTATCGACATGTACTAAATACCATATCTCTATGCATATTTTAAGTCCATGGATTCTATCATTCGTCCTAATTATGAACCTATCTCTCGACAGCAATTCACAATTTACGAATCTATGTTAAGGGTAGCTAATCATCAACATAGAGAAAAACACATGATAAAATCAATTATAAACATAAATCAAATCTCAATACGTCCGGTGATTCAATCACACTACAGTGTTTTGGGGTTCGGATCCCCTTGATTCCAACAAAATATAAGTTTAGCTACTGAACGTCATTACAAAATTCAATCTAAAAACAATGCTTAACATAAAAATTCAGAAAAGATGAAGAGAAAAACTCCCAACGGAGATGAGAAATCTTCAATATTCAGAGCCGCCTCCTCCTGTGTCTGTGCATGTGTCCAACCCTCAAAACTGTTTAAAACATCCTATTTATATGGCCCAAGAGTCCTCGTCAAACCAATTACCCGAAATAAAATATTTTCCAAAATTACGTGCAGGCGCCCGAGCGGTAGAAAAGAGCCGCCCGGGCGCCTGAGCTCTGCCTCGAGGGTTTTTCTTCAAACGGGAGTGCGCGCGGGCAGTAAAAAAGTGCCGCCCGAGCGCCTTGTCTTTTTCCAGAAATACAAAGTCCTTCTCTTGCTTTCCTCACGGCCGCATGCGTGCAACGCCTTCTCACTATAAATCAAAATTTCCTAGTGATTTTATGCAGTACAAATAAATAAACCAGAGGAGTGACTACAAACACAATAAAACAACAAAACAGAACAAGAATGGTAAGGAACAGACACAACGTAACCGAAACGAATGCAAAACAAACACAAAACATGCAAAATAACGCACAAAAACGACTCCTATCAACCTCCCCAAACTAACCTTTTGCTCGCCCTCGAGAAAAATAGGTGACAATTCTAACATGCAGAAACAACAAAAAAGACGACACAAGTAGGTAAAATCAACCTTCTCAAGCCTCAAAACTTTTTCCAAAAGAAACCAATTCAATCATATCAACATGCTGACCTTTTAAAACAAAAAAATTTAACAATAACTAGCAAACCTTGCAAACTTAAGAATCTCACAACTCCATTTTTGGAATACTCTACTCCGAATTCAATTCACACATTCTAAGATCATGAGGACTTTTTCAGTTATACTGGGATCAAGATTTAGAAACATTCAATGATACACACACTCACGACTGGTATAACTCAACGAAAAATAGTGTGTGCGTGTTTTGGTCAAGAATCCACATTCATTAACCGTGTCTATCAACAGTCCATCAGCAAAATTCCTACAACCCCTCTCCACTAGTATATTGGGCAACTGTAACTCGGTCAATAGGTCTTATTCGGCTTATAATGCCAGGCTAGGTTAATGGCTCCAAATGAAGGACAAGAATTCAAAGAGGGAGTAAATGATGATCATTCTCTACAGTCTACTCCTTTTGACTCACAAATTCGCACCTCTTCTCATTCATTGATTTCCAAATTTTTCTTTCTTTCACTTGCCTTCTGCCAACATTCTTTTCTTTCTTTATTTTCCACCACTTTTTTTTTTCTTTTGTACTGAACACAACCAACACACCATTCCAATCTCAATTTTTCATTCGGAGCATAAACAAAAATAAACTACATTCAATTTACTCCCCACAAGGTAGAAATGAGTGTTTAAGCTATGGGTAGAAGTTATAGGATATTGAACAAAGTCGAATGGGGGTTTACCACACGTTTTCACGCATGCCATTCGTTTTCTATTAAGCTCAAATTAGGCACTAGGGACACATTAATTCAAGGGTGGTTTGAAAGACACAAACATAATTCAGAAAGAAATTTCCTATATCACTCCTAAATCATAGTATACCCGTATTGCGCCTCAAGGGATGCTTGAACTTGTTCTAAACAAATTTCAATTCACAGTTAACTCATACAGATCTCAATCAGTGCAGAACAGAGAATCAACAGTAGTAAGCGATGATTACACCAAAACAAGCTTCAGATTATGCACCTCTCGTGCTCATATAAACGTGAAGGCTCAACTGGGCATCTAAGGATAATTCACGAAAAATTTTAAGCCCAAAGATCAAACAAATTGCCTCAATCATATCAAAGTTTGTATGTTTCAACTTCAGATTCAAGTATACCTCACAGAGTGTTTAGAGATCTATTCATCGACTTGGTTGTACTAGTTCAAAACTATTTGTCAAGCAAAGAAGATGATCATGGATTCAAAACTAAAAAATATTTATTTTTTTATTATCATTGGCTTTTTGGTTTCATTCACAACACTTGCAACAACAGTACAAACGACTCGAACGAACAAAAAACATGAAAACAGAATGAAAACACAAAAGACACAACCTCCCCAAACTAAAGACGAGCATTGTCCCCAATGCTACTTGACACCACCAAATCTAAAAACACAAAAAGAAACATAAAAACAAAAAAACACTAATCACTCCCCTGGTCTGAATCAGAATCCTCCTCATCGAGGTCTTCGGGCAGATCCCAAAGCAGCGGAGCATATTGGAATGGGAAGGGCGGAGGATACGGCGGTGGAACTGGATAAGCTGCAGGGTCCATCCCAGCATTTGCGAGCAGCCCTCGCATCATGGCATTGGTAGATTCGTTGTGGGCTGCATTCACCTCCTGACATTTATCCATGTGTTGCACCCAGCCAAAAATTTCTCTCAGTGTCTCATTCGTGGTGCGTCGAGCAGGGGGTGGCTTAAGCACATTCCTCGATGATTGACTGGGTCCAGAACGTGCCCGGCCATCAGATGTAAACTCCCTGAGTCAGAACGACTTTTTCGCCCTTAAAATAGTGTCATCCACCTCCTGCGTTGGGTGCAACCATTCTTCGTCGTCCCTTGTTGGGACACCAGCTCGCACACAAAGTGCAGAAACAATGGTCGGAAAGAATATCGCAATGTTGGAAGTGCGAATGGACGTGTACAACTCTCGGTTGATAATCCGTCCGACATTGAGCGGCCATTGCTTGTGCAGGGCATACAGCAGCACCGCCCTGCTCATCACCACCTCATTGGTGTGGGATACCGGCATTAATCTGTGAGTCAGAAAAGCATACCACAAGGCCAGTTCCAACCGCAAATATTTTTCTTTAAAAGACACAAATTTCACTGAGTCTTTCCAAACGTTTCCATCATAGCACAGAACATTAGTAATTTCATTATAATTCGGGTTAGCCTTAAATGCTTGAAATTGGCTATCATCCACATCCGGAGTTTCCAAAAAATCATTAATAGAGGCAGGAGTGAAAGAAATCATCTTACCCCGCACGAAAACCGTGCTATCTGTACGCTCGACGGCATTGGCGTAGAACTCTCGTACCAAGGGGACAATCGCCGCTAGAGGTTGTCGGCAAAATTTGGTCCATCCTCGAGCCACGATGCCAAGGGAGGCGGTGCGTTCTTCGGAGAGATTGAATCTCCTCTCTGCAATTGGATTCATATTAGATTTGGCCGCCTCATACCTCGCCTTAGCTTCTTCCGAGATGAATTTCCCATCTATGATGTTGGATGGGGTAGCCCTAGAAGTGGCAATCTTTTGTTTCTTTGGCGCCATGGTGTACGAAACTTGAAGAATCAATTGATGGACCTGTGAATTGGAGAGAACAAAGAGAAGTATGGAGTGAGAGAGAGAGACGGCGAGAGAGATTAGGGTTAGGAAGAGGAATTAGAAAGGGAATTGTAAAAGAATGAAAGGGGGATCGGGTTTTATTTTTCTGAGTCTGCGCGATGCGCCCGAGCGGTAGAAAAAAGCCGCTCGGGCGCACCCCCTTTTTTTTAAAACACTGGACAGAAGGGATGCGCCTGGGCGGCAGAAAATAGCCGCTCAGGCGCACCCCCCTTTTTTTGAAAAAAACATGAAAACAGAAGGGATGCGCCCGGGCGGCGAAAAACAACCGTCCTAGAGCATCCAATATTTTTTTTTTTTTTAAAAAAAAACTAAAACTAAAACGAACAAAAACAAAATTAAATAAAAGAGAAAGTAGAATGTAGTTCTCAATTTAAAGTCGAGAGCTTGACTTTTCTTCCTCCCCAAACTAGTCTTGGTCAGTCAATGTGGTGATGACCGACATGTAATCAATGTCACCCCCCACGTAGTGCTTAAGCCTTTGAGCATTGACCGTAAAAGACTCGTTTCTGGCATCTTTGATCGCAATGGCCCCCGATGGATACACTCTGGTGATTTTATAGAGGCCTGACCACCTAGACTTCAGTTTCCCGGGAAACAGCCTCAACCGGGAGTTGAATAGCAAGACAACATCTCCTTCCTTGAATTCCCGCTGACGAATGCGCCTGTCATGTATTCTCTTGGTTCGTTCCTTGTACGAAACCGCCATATCATATGCACTGTCGCGGAATTCCTCCAGTTGATTAAGCTCCAACAATCTCTTTTCACCTGCAGCAGCAAATTCAAAGTTTAGGGTCTTAGTAGCCCAATATGCTCTATGTTCTAACTCAACAGGTAAATGGCATGCCTTTACAAATAACAGTCTATAAGGGGAAGTGCCTATAGGTGTTTTAAACGCCGTCCTATAGGCCCATAAGGCATCATCGAGTCGAAGTGCCCAATCTTTCCGATTAGTACTCACACTTTTCTCCAAAATCTGTTTGATTTCTCGATTGGACACTTCCACTTGGCCACTGGTCTGGGGGTGATATGGGGTAGAGACTTTATGCTTGACACCATATTTTTTTAAGAGTTTGTCAAAAAGTTTATTGCAAAAGTGGGTGCCACCATCATTAATGATTGCACGGGGTGTACCAAACCGATTAAAAATATTTTTCTTCAAAATTTTCAGTACAACCTGTGCATCATTTGTCGCATAAGCTTCAGCCTCTACCCATTTTGAAACATAATCGACTGCGACCAGAATGTATTTTTTTGTCATAGAAATTGGAAATGGTCCCATGAAGTCGATTCCCCATACATCAAATATATCACACTCAATGATATTATTTAAAGGAATTTCATTTCGGTTTGAGATATTACCTGTCCGTTGACATCTATCACAAGATAATACAAACAAGCGCGCATCCTTAAAGAGATTGGGCCAATAGAACCCACATTCAAGTACCTTTGCTGCTGTTTTGACTGGCCCAGCATGGCCACCTACCTCACGATCATGACAATGACTGAGGATGCTTTGCATTTCTCCTTTCGCCACACATCTCCGGATCATTGAGTCAGCACATATTTTAAACAAAAACGGTTCCTCCCAAAAATAATGCTTGACATCTGATAAATTTTTTTTCTTCTGATGGAAAGACAGATTATGTGGGAGTGTGCTTGTTACTAGATAATTCGCAAAATTTGCATACCATGGTGAACTTTCTATGGCAAAAAGTTTTTCATCAGGGAACCAATTATCTATGTCATCTATCTCATTTATTGCACCATCAACAATGCATTCTAATCTAGATAGATGATCAGCTACTACATTTTCAACACCTTTCTTATCCTTGATCTCTAAATCAAATTCTTGCAAAAGTAAAATCCACCTAATCAGTCTAGGTTTCGCATCTTTCTTTGCCAACAAGTGCTTAATAGCAGAGTGATCTGTGTATACTGTGATTTTTGAGAGTACAAGATATGAATGAAATTTATCCAGTGCAAATACTACAGCTAACAACTCTTTTTTAGTGGTGGCATAATTTAGTTGAGCTTCATTAAGAGTCTTGATAGCGTAGTAAATAGTTTTGAATACCTTGTCTATTCGTTGGCCAAGCACTGCGCCAACAGCAGAGTCACTTGCATCGCACATGACTTCAAATGGAAGATCCCAGTTTGGTGATGTAAGTATTGGTGCAGTCACCAGTCTTTCTCTCAACACTTCAAAGGCCTGCAAACAATTTGAATCAAAGTCAAAAGGGGCATCTTTCATTAGCAAAGAAGAAAGAGGTTTGGAAATTTTTGAAAAATCCTTAATAAACCGCCGATAGAAGCCGGCATGGCCCAGGAAACTTCTGACTCCCTTGACCGTCGTAGGTGGAGGCAAATTTTGAATAACGTGCACCTTGGCTTTGTCCACCTCGATCCCCTGCTCAGAAATTCGGTGACCCAATACTATACCTTCTGTCACCATGAAATGAAACTTCTCCCAGTTCAGTACCAAATTTGTCTCCTCGCATCTTATTAAAACAGAATTCAAGTTATGCAGACATGCATCAAAATATTTATCGAAAATAGAGAAATCATCCATGAAAATTTCTAAAATTTTTTCGACCATATCATAAAAAATGGCAGTCATGCACCTCTGAAAAGTAGCAGGAGCGTTACATAACCCGAAAGGCATACGTCTATAGAAAAACGTACCATATGGGCAAGTGAAAGTCATTTTATCCTGGTCTTCAGGTGCAATCGCTATTTGATTGTATCCTGAATACCCATCTAAAAAACAGTAAAACTCATACCCAGCCAGTCTCTCTAGCATTTGATCAATGAAGGGGAGGGGAAAATGATCCTTACGGGTTGCGTCATTTAGTTTTCTATAGTCTATGCACACACGCCAACCTGTAACTGTCCTAGTGGGTATCAGTTCATTTTTCTCACTCTGTATGACAGTAATTCCCCCCTTCTTTGGTACACACTGCACCGGACTCACCCATGGACTATCAGATATAGGATAAATGATACCTGCATCCAGAAGTTTGATCGTTTCAGCTTTTACAACTTCCTGCATTTTTGGATTCAATCTCCTTTGTGGTTGGACCAATGGGTTGATGTTCTCTTCCATTAAAATCTTGTGCATGCATAAGGATGGATTGATTTCTTTGATATCCGCCACTTTCCAGGCAAACACACTCTTGTGTTTCTTGAGAACCTCCATTAGTCTGGCCTCCATCTCACCTGTTAAACAGAAAGATATTATAATAGGTAACTTATCATTCTCACCTAAAAACATGTATTTGAGATGGACAGGTAATGGCTTCAATTCCACAGTAGGTGGTTCCTCAAGGCTTGGTTTCTGGAGGACTAAATCCTTCCGGTCACCAAGGTCTTCAAGTCTAAGCTTTCCACCTCTTCTCCATGACTGGTTGTCATTCAAATATGCGGTCATCTCTTCAATTCCATCACTGAGAACGTTCACTTGCTCAGAGATAAGTGCAGCTTCTAATGGTTCCTGAAAAGTATCCTGCACATAATCAAATAACAGTGAGTCCACTACATCCAGTTGAAAACATTCTTCATTATTATGAGAAAATTTTAAAGCATTAAAAACGTCAAACGAAATTTTTTCTTCTCCCACTCTTAACAGCAACTCCCCCTTCTGGACATCTATTAATGCCTTTTCTGTCGCCAAGAAGGGTCTACCCAATATGAGTGGCATGTCCAAATCCTCTTCCATATCTAACACCACGAAGTCCATGGGGAAGATGAATTTGTCCACTTTTACAAGCACGTCCTCGATTATCCCCCATGGATATTTGATGGACCTGTCTGCCAGTTGTAACGACATTCTGGTAGACTTTGGTTCTCCCAAGCTCAATTTCCTGAACACAGAGTAATGCATTAGATTTATACTAGCACCCAAATCACATAAAGCTTTATGAAATTGAATATCATTAATCACACAAGGGATAGAGAAAATCCCTGGATCTTTTTGCTTTAATGGGATTTTATTTTGCACCAGTGCTGAGCAATTCTCAGTCAGACTAATCATTTCATGCTCCTCCAGTTTCCTCTTGTTGGAGAGGATCTCTTTCAAGAACTTTGCATAACTTGGCATTTGCATCAGTGCATCGGCAAAGGGAATATTAATATTTAATTTCTTGAATACTTCTAGGAATTTTCCAAACTGAGAATCTAGTTTTGCCTTCTTCAGGGCTGCAGGAAAAGGTGGTGGCACAACAATTTTTGCTTGTGAAGTGGGTGAAAGTGTTGGGATAGATGACTTACCTGCAATTCTTGTTGATGTAGCCAATTCTGGCTCTTTCTCGACCTGTGGTGCAGGCTCTACTGTCTTCCCACTCCTCAGTTCAATTGCTTTTACCTGCTCCTTCGGATTCTTCTCTGTGGCACTCGGCAAGGTACCCTGATCTCTGTTGGAAATTGTTTTGGTCAATTGCCCTATCTAATTCTCCAGATTCTTTATCGAAGCATCTTGATTCTGCATCCGGGTTTCAGAAGATGATATGAATTGCTGCATCATCTGCTCTAAACTCGATTTCCCTTCTTGAGGCTGTCTACCGTAGTTTTGATTCCCATATGGCTTATTGTTTTGTCCACTCCACGAGAAATTTGGATGCTGTCTCCACCTTGGATTATAGGAGTTCGAGAATGGGTCATTCCTTGGGCGATTTTGATTCCCCATGTGACTTGCCATAACTCCCTCTGGTTGAGAAAATGTTTGACAGTCTTTCGTGAAATGTTCTGCACCACATTTTTCACACCATACTTCTTGAACTCGCATCACAGAGTTTCCTATACTCAGTTCCTCAATTCTCTTGTTCATGACTTCAAGTTGAGCGGCCACTGATGTGAATGCATCAACCTGATGAATCCCATTAGATTTCCGGGATGCACTCCTTTCAGATAAAGGGTGATAGCAACTAGATGCAATTTCCTCAATTAATTCATAACCATCCTCTGACGATTTTCGCAGTAAATTTCCACCTGCAGCTGCATCTAACATGGTACGATTAGAGTGAGAAAGACCATAATAAAATGTTTGTACCACAAGACCATCTGGTAATTGGTGGTGTGGACATCTCCTTAGTAGATCTTTGTAGCGCTCCCATGCTTCATAAAATATTTCCTATTCTCCTTGGGAAAAATTTGTGATGTCAGTTCTTAGTTTCATTGACTTAAATGGTGGAAAGTATTTGGTGAGAAAAGATTTCACCAGATCATCCCAAGTCATGATGGAACCTGCAGGTAAATTTGTCAGCCATGCTTTTGCCTTATCTCGTAGTGAAAAAGGGAATAAACGCAAACGAATAACGTCATCAGAAACTCCCTGTATCTTGAATGTATCACAAATTTCCAGAAAATTTGTGAGGTGCACATAGGGTTCATCAATGACAGTCCCGCCAAATTGAAGTGTGTTCTGAATCATTTGAAGAATAACAGGTTTTATCTCAAAGTGATTTGCTGCTACAGTTGGCCTGATGATGCTTGGTCTAGAACTTTCGATGTTTGGTAAGGCGAGATCCATCATGGATCTGTAAACTGGTTGTTCTTGTTCTTGTTCTTCTTCCATTTCTTGTTGTTGTTGCCTTCTTCTTCTTCTGTGAAAAGTTCTCTCGAATTCTGGATCAAAAGGCACTAGTTCTTCAGATGAGTATCGCATGCACTGCAAGAGAATCCTGCAGTTCACAGATGGAAAAGAGTGATTAAAATTGTAATAGAGAAAAACCAAATAAAACAAATTAAAATCTCAATAGTCCCCGGCAACAGCGCCAAAAACTTGATCGATGGAATACTAACACTCAAATTTGCTCTAAAAATCTCTCAATTCCAGTCGAAATAATCGCAAGTGCACGATTGAAGTTATAATAAGATGTACTGAGTACGAGTATCATCCTCAGGGACCAAACAATAATAATTTGTTTCTTTGATTTTTAAATACACAAAGTATCGAAAATTTGATTTTGGATTTTAGCTAACATTTAACACTAAGAACTCAATGTAAATAATTCTAAATTTCACAACCACGAAACCAATTTGCACCACTAAAAGAAATAACAATTTGAAAATATTTTGTTGGAATTTCGGTTCACCTTCCCCCTAATTGAACTGGACGATTGGAACTTAATTAATGCGCATAAGTTTGACAGAAATCCCTGTAACATTGACACTCTCTCTTGAGGTTATGCCAAACTAATCAAATCACTGAAACAATTAAATCTCTCTAATTATTTATCACGACCGATTGCTTTGCGTTCTATGAATTCTACAGCTTTCAACCTGGTGGTCTATGACTATCAACATGTACTAAATACCATATCTCTATGCATATTTTAAGTCCATGGATTCTATCATTCGTCGTAATTATGAACCTATCTCTCGATAGAAATTCACAATTTACGAATCTATGTTAAGGGTAGCTAATCATCAACATAGAGAAAAACACATGATAAAATCAATTTTAAACATAAATCAAATCTCAATACGTCCGGTGATTCAATCACACTACAGTGTTTCGGGGTTCGGATCCCCTTGATTCCAACAAAATATAAGTTTAGCTACTGAACGTCATTACAAAATTCAATCTAAAAATAATGCTTAACATAAAAATTCAGAAAAGATGAAGAGAAAAACTCCCAACGGAGATGAGAAATCTTCAATATTCAGAGCCGCCTCCTCCTGTGTCTGTGCGTGTGTCCAACCCTCAAAACTGTTTAATAACATCCTATTTATATGGCCCAAGAGTCCTCGTCAAACCAATTACCCGAAATAAAATATTTCCCAAAATTACGTGCAGGCGCCCGAGCGGTAGAAAAGAGCCGCCCGAGCGGTAGAAAAGTGCCGCCCGAGCGCCTTGTCTTTTTCCAGAAGTACAAAGTCCTTCTCTTGCTTTCCTCACGGCCGCATGCATGCAACGACTTCTCAATATAAATCAGCATTTCCTAGTGATTTTCTGCAGTACAAATAAATAAACTAGAGGAGTGACTACAAACACAATAAAACAACTAAACAGAACAAGAATGGTAAGGAACAGACACAATATAACCGAAACGAATGCAAAACAAACACAAAACATGCAAAATAATGCACAAAAATGACTCCTATCACGCTTTGAAGGTCAATACCTTCCCATCCGCCCCAAGTTTCTTCTTGTAAATCCATTTACACCCTATAGGAACAATTCCTCGGGTGGATCAACTATAGTCCACACTTGATTTGAATGCATGGAATTCATCTCAGATTCCATAGCTTCAAGCCATTTGGATGAATAGGAACGTTAGGGATGTTCCCTTGTAGGAAAATAAGTAGGACTTGACAAGGTCGGACTAGTAGCTCGGGGATAAGAAAGTAGCTCATCTTGGATGGATTTATGAGGCTGGAAAGACCAAGTCCTCATGACCCGGTCAACACCTATTTTTCAGGGGCATGGCCCCCATGTTTCCATAACCCCGATCCTTCTGGCATGATCGTGCGTGACAGGTAGACGTGGGCAACCCCTGAACCCACGACCCAGATCGTGGCCACTACCCTGAAATTGCGGAGTTGCTCTCTCACTCCAAGACCTATAAATACCTCGCAACAAGTATCAGTAGAGGTATGTTCATCTAAATTCCAAAAACACTATACTCATTTTTCCATTAAACCCACTCTATTTCTAAGCCTAACTTAAGCATCAGAGTGGCTCCACCGGAAAACCTTCCGGCGCCCCACTAACGTGCTTTTGCAGCATTTCCCTTGGGTGCAGATCATATTTAACTAGGAAGAAATTATCACTCACCATCCTTACCAGCCCGGATAACTCGTCAGGCCCACCTTGCTACCCTGATAGCCTGGGCGTCCGGTTTAGCAAAAATCATCATTGGCGCCGTTTGTGGAAATCTTGTTCTATAAGATGTATATATGGCTTCTCATGATCAAACACCGCCTGAGGGACCTCAACAGGGCCAAAACCTTAACATCCCTGTTGAGCAGCTCGAGGCATATGTCTATGGTATGTTGCAGAAGATGTTAGCATCTGCAAAGAAACCGCAGTAAAAGTAGATAACAATGGAGAAAGAGGAGAACCAAGCAATCCAAACCCTAATCCTAGAACCAGAGAGGGTAAAGAAGAGGAAAATTCTTGGATGCACTTAGTACAGCCTTCCGTGGCGGATGAGCTGCACGAATTACGGAGGAAGATACAGAAGTTGGAAGAAGCAGGTCCCAAAATGTCCTGGTCTATTAAGATTTCGGGTTGTCCTTTCTCACAGGAGGTGATAGAGGAGCCCTTACCATCTCATTACAAGTCGGAACAAATCCGGAAGTATGATGGGAGCACTGATCCGGAGTAACACCTGGCTCGGTTTGAGAACTTGGCCATGTTGCATTGCTACGGAGACAAAATTAAGTGCAACGTTTTCTTAACCACTTTGGTGGATTCTGCTCAAAGGTGGTTTGAGAAGCTGGAGCCACAAAGCATTCGATCGTTTGCATAGTTCAAGCAAGTGTTCTTGCAACATTTTAGCAGCAGCAAGAGGGATAAGAAAACCTCCTATAGCCTGTTTGAGGTGAAACAGGAAGGAGAAGAGTCCTTGAGAGCTTACATCAGAAAGTTCAATACGGCTTCTTTAGAGGTGCCAACTTGTGCCTAGGAGATCAAGATCAAAGCCTTCACTCAAGGTCTTTGGGAGGGGGAATTTTTCAAGTCATTAGTGAAAAAAGCGCCCCGGACTTTTGAGGATTTGTTAGCCTGGGCTAAGAAATATATTAACATGGAGGAGGCTACGAGGCAGAAGAAGGAGGTAGCCCGGAGGGAAGGAGGTCGGGACAGGGAGAGAAACAAGGAGAGCCAGGATCCAATGGGGAGATTATCTTAGTATGCACCACACTGAGGAAGTTGATATAGGGTTGTACATGTATGTGAAGAGGGGGTGGAGGCTCAAAGTTTTTCTTCTAAGGAGAACCCTCTGAAGTATTGCGTCTTTCATCAGGACGGTGCGCATGTTACCAGTGAATTTTGGGTGCTGTAGCAGAAACAACAGAAGCCTTACATCAGGGAGGGCAGACCAGTCGAAAAAAGGCCCCAGGGTCCACGTTGGATCCAGGGGTCACAGGCATTGGCCCCTCCAGGGCCTGGCGCTTCTTCCCAAGAAGGGGGCAAACAAGAGGTTGGCCCCAGGAAAAAAGATAGGAAGCTAGGGGATGGGCCAACCAAAGGCGATATCAACATGATATCTGGAGGATCCACTGATGGAGACTCGAATCGGGCTAGGAAATCCTGGAGCCGGAGGGAGAGTTTGGGGTGGAGGAGAGAAGGCAGGAGTTAGGTCCAATCATCATATTTGGGCCTCGAGACCTGGAAGGAGTAAACCTGCCACACAATGACGCCTTACTTATACAGGCTCAGATTGCTAACTACGATGTACGGAGAGTGTTCATAGACTCGGGAAGCTCGGTGAATGTTATCTTTCAATAGACCTTCGAGCATATGGATTTACAGGGGTACGAATTGAGCCCGATAAAAACAGCCCTGTACGGATTTGCCGGACACACTGTTCAACCTCGGGGGGAGGTGTTGCTAACCATAACCTTAGGGTTAGGGGATATGAAGAAGACAGTCATGACAAGGTTCACAATCGTGGAGGCACCCTCTTCCTACAACGTCATCTTGGGGCGTCCGGATTTGAATGCCTTCAGGGCCGTCGCCTCAGCTTACCATCAGAAGATTAAATTCCCTGTGGGATACAGGCTGGGAGAGGTTAGGGGAGATCAAACTTCCTCAAGGAAGTGTTATGTTGAGATAGTTAAATTGGATTATAAAAGAGCAAGGCAGAACGGAAAGGAGGGATGCCATGGAGTAAGGGAAGTATGTTCTGTGGAGGAAGCTAAGGGTGAGCATGAGGAAGTGGAGTTGGTGCCCGGGAAAGGGGAAAAATCTACCAAGATTTCCCGGGACCTGGAGTCAGACTTGGCCGAGAAGTTGAGGGGCTGCCTTATAAAAAAAATAGATGTATTCACCTGGTCCCCTGACAAGTTGGTGGGCATCTCATCCCATGTTGTGGAGCAGAAGTTGAACATCGTCCCCGGATCCAGGCCGATAATGCAAAAGAAAAGGCATTTCGGGGCCGAGAAAGATAGAGTAATTGCTGGGCAAGTCCAGGAACTATTACAGGTAGGGCACATTAAGGAGGTGAAATTTCCTACCTGGTTGTCCAACGTGGTGCTGGTGCCAAAGGCTACAGGGAAATGACGAATGTGTGTAGATTTCCGGGATCTGAACAAAGCCTACCCCAAGGATTGTTGTCCTTTACCCCGTATTGTACAGTTGGTGGATTCCACGTCTGGCTGTAAATTTTTCTGCTTCATGGATGCATACCAGGGGTAACATCAAATCCCCTTGGCATTGGAGGATCAGGATAAGATCAGCTTTATCACATCTGGAGGTACCTTTTGTTATGTAGTTATGCCCTTTGGATTAAAGAATGCAGGGGCCACATATCAAAGGATGATGGATAATGTATTTCGGGAGCAGATGGGGTGGAATGTGGAAGTGTATGTGGATGACATACTCGTGAAATCCAAAACCCGGGATTGTTTTATAGCCGGCCTGGAGGAAATTTTTCCACAGTTTGGCAGTATGGGATCAAGCTGAACCCCGCCAAGTGCATGTTTGGAGTGAAAAGTGGAAAGATCCTGGGGTTTATGGTGACAGAAAGGGGAATAGAAGTAAACCCGGAGAAGGTGAAAATGTTTCAGGAGATGCCTTCACCGACATCTATCTGAGAGGTTCAGCGGTTGACCGGGCGAATCACAGCCCTGTCTCGATTCATAGCCCGGTCAGCTCATCGCAGTTATCACTTTTTTCAGGTGTTGCGCAAGGCCCAGAAGTTTGGTTGGAATGAGCAGTGCGAGCAGGCCTTCCAGGATTTGAAAGAGCATCTGGCTAACTTGCCTATCTTGGTTAAGCCAGAGCTGGGGGAAAGATTATGGATATATCTATCTACTACGGAGCAGGCGGTCATCACTGTTTTAATAAAGGAGAAAAAGGGAGATCAGAGGCATGTGTATTATGTCAATCATGCTCTTAAGGGGCCCGAATACAGATATATGGGGATTGAGAAGATGGCTTTGGAATTAGTAATAACAGCTCGGAAGCTGAGACCCTACTTCCTGTCTCATCCGATCACTGTCCTTACTAACAGCCCTCTAGGGCGAGTCATTACTCATCCGGATGCCTCAGGGAGGCTCGTGAAATGGATGGTGGAGCTTGGGGAATATGATATTGAGTACCAGCCTCGTAAGGCTGTCAAAGCCCAGGCCTTATCCGATTTCTTGACAGAAGTGATCACCTTTGGTCAGGAAGAAATGTGGAGAGTATTCGTGGAGGAGCCAGTGGTGTGGGAGGCAGTGGTGTAGGACTTATCTTGATTTCGCCCACCTAGTAGTCACCTTTGAACATACCCCTTGCGGCTAAGAGCATCCACAATTGGATTGGAAGAGCCTGGATGGTACTTGATCTCACAATCGTAGTCCTTCAGCAAATCCATCCATCTTCGTTGCCTCATGTTCAACTCAGCCTGAGTGAACAAATAATTCAAGCTTTTATGATCAGTGAAGATATTGAATTTCTCTCCGTACAAATAATGACGTCATATCTTAAGAGCAAAGACAATGACTGCAAGTTCCAAATCATCTACGGGATATTTTTCCTCGTGAGTCTTCAATTTCCTAGAGACATAGGCAATCACATGACCTCTTTGTGTCAACACACATCCCAAACCCTGGAGAGAAGCATCGGTATAAACCACAAAACCACCTGATCCAGTCGGTAGAGCCAATACGGGAGCTGTAGTCAGACGGCGCCGCAACTCGTGAAAACTCTCGTCGCAATCCGACGTCCAAACGAAAGGCACATCTTTCTTCGTCAGTTGTGTCAAAGGCTTAGAAATCTAGGAAAAGTTCTCCACAAATCTACGGTAATAGCCTGCCATCCCAAGAAAACTACGAATCTCCGCAACTGTCGTCGGATCGACCATTTCAGAATGGCTTCCGTTTTACTAGGATCAACTGAAACACCATCTCGTGAGATCACATGACCAAGAAAAACAACTCGATCAATCCAAAAATCACACTTGCTCAACTTAGCGTACAACTGTCGCTCTCTCAAAACTTGAAGAACAGTATGGAGATGGAAAGCGTTCTCGTCAACACTGCGAGAATACACCAGGATATCATCGATGAACACTACCACAAACTTATCCAAAAAGTCGCGAAAAACCCTATTCATCAAATCCATAAAGACATCTGGAGAATTCGTCAATCCAAATGGCATCACCAAGAACTCGTAGTGACCATACCGTGTGCGAAAGGCTGTCTTAGAGACATCCTCCTCTCTAACCCGCAACTGGTGATATCCCAACCGCAGATCAATCTTAAAATAAACAGAAGTACCCTGTAACTGATCAAACAGATCATCTATCCGCGGAAGAGGATACTTGTTCATCATGGTCACCTGATTAAGCTGTCGATAGTCTATACACAGACGCATTGAACCATCCTTCTTCTTGACAAATAAGACTGGGGCTCCCCATGACGAAACACTCGGTCGAATGTATCCCTTATAAAGAAGATCCTGCAGCTGCTTCTACAACTCTCGCATCTCTGAAGGTGCTAAATGGTACGGAGCACTGGAAATCGGCGCTATCCCTAGCATTAACTCAATGCCAAACTAGATATCCCTCATTGGTGGTAAACCAGGAATCTCCTCCGAAAACACATCGGAAAACTCACAGACTACGGGTATCTCCTGGTTGTTTGGTCCCTCCAAGGATGCATCGATGGCGTAGATAAGGTAACCTTCCCCGCCAGACTCTAAAGCACGCCGGGCTTTCAGAGCAGAAACCACTGGCATCGGGGATTGTGCTCCCTTACCATAGAAGTACCATGCCTCGCCATCCTCAGAACAAAACTAAACAAACCGCTGATAGCAATCAACTATAGCTCTATAGGTAGTCAGGAGATCAATCCCAATAATGCAGTCAAAATCATCAATAGCTAGGATCATCATGTTAGCACTAAGATGATACCCCTCAAAATCCAAAGGGCAAACAACCACTAGACTCTTAGCTAAAATATTGCTACCCATCGGAGTAGAAACCACTAAAAACATGTCTAAAGGAACAAACGGTAATCTATACCTCTTAGCAAAACGTGCTGAGATGAATGAGTATGACGTAACAATATCAATAAAGACATATGCAGGAAAACCACATGAACTATAGGTACCTGCAATAATCCTGTCACTGTCAGCCTCTGCCTGCTCCTGGTTCAGTGCAAAGACTTGTCCCTGAACACGTGGCCGTAGAGAAGAATGACCACGGGAAGAAGTCTATCGCTGCGACTGCTGACGCTGCTGTTGAGAGGGATGCTGCTGATACTGATGCTGCGGCTGCTTCACTGATGCCTGGGAACCTCCGGAACCACTAGCTGCTCCCATAAGAGTAGGACAATCTCTCTTCATATGTCCCTCCTGTCCACACTGAAAACACGCGCCGGTCGATCGAGGACACGGGCCTGGTGGATGCTTGCACTTGCACTGACGACACCGACTCATCCCTTGGCTACCGAAACGCTGCACTCCGCCATATCCGAAATAAGAAGAAGAAGTACCACCTTGCTTCTTAAAAGACTGAGATCTCGGACCCAAAGAACTAGTCGGTCTGGATGCGGAAGAAATCATGGCCCTTGATAAGTGCATTTTGTGTGCATTATTTCGTGATAGGTTTTTATCTATTTGTGTGTATTCATATTATTTTTATGTGTTTTTATGTGTTTTTATATGTTTTAGTGCATGTGTGTGTATTTCACTCCTCGGGTTAATTTTGTAGAAAAAGAAATTGTTGAAGAGTGAATTACGGAGCAGCTTTGTTCAAAAAATCAAATTTAATTTTAGAGAGATCCAAATCAGATCTTCACCGTTCAAACTGAAGTTCCAGATGTTTTGAAGCTGCTGTCCAAATTTCAGCTCGATCCGACGGCTAGAACTGAAGATATGAATTTTTCAAGAAAACTGCGTGCAGGCGAGGATGTATGCGCGGACCCCGTGCAGGGGTTGGAATCGCATAAGGGAAACGGCGGCTAGGAGGCTTGGAGATTGAAGAATGCTCCATTCGAGTTTTTCTTCTTTTCTTTTTTAGATTATTAAACTTTTGTTTGAACTATATTTTCGTTTATTGATTAGTTTTTCTTCAACCAAGACCGCGAGATTGGGCCAGACAGTTTTATGTTGAATATTTGGATGTTTATTTAGGATTTTTGGATTTTTGTTAATATTATTGATTGTTGGATTTAAATTTTGTCTTGTGAATAACCTGATCAACTATTTACTTGCTTGTTAATTGATTCCAAGTCGACAGAGGAGGAATTGATTTTGATCACTCCAATAATTGACATATGGTTAAAATGACTAGAAATAGTATTCGGTTTCAGTATGCGGATTTAGGTGAAAACTGAATTATCACAAATATTGAATGCATTCATGTTTGATTAGAATTATAAAAATTAATCCGTCATAACTTGAATAGGTTTAACATGTTCTAGAAATAGACTGTTAAACAGGATAGGATAATTTGCCATGATTTAAGATTAAATCTGGATCCTGGATTTGCCACTTGTTTGCATGATTTGTTTGGTACCTGCGTGTGTCTTGATTGTTTCTGTTTAATTGAATTTATTCTTCTTTTAGTTTAATTTTTATTTTATTTTAGCAATTAAATTTTAGTTAATTCTTAGCACTTGTTTTATTATTTTGTCTAGATTAAGTAAAATAATTAATTCTTGAGAATTGACAACAGTCTCTGTGGGATCGATACTTGGACTCATTGTCCACTTACTATAACTTGACCTGGTACGCTTGCCAGTAATTATTTTTAATACCAAAATAAGCGGTCAAGTTTTTGGCGCCGTTGCCGGGGACTGTTTAGTTAATATTAGGATAGATTATTTGCTTGAGTCTAGACTTATTTTTATTATTATTATTTTTTTTCTTTTGTTTATTTAATTATTTATTTTACCTTGTGAGGTACTTGGAGATGGTTAATCGACGGATTTTCACAAGGTTTACCCACCAGCTCGCATGCGAAGATGAGCCAATAGTGAATTTTGATGATGAAGAGGAATATCACTTCATGTCGAGTGTTGTTGGAGTAACGAGCTTTCAATGTCAATATCACGCCAAGCTTGAGGGCGTAGGAAATCAAGACCCATATGTAAAGTCGTATGATTCTTACTATGGGCGGCAACCACTCTTTGATCATTGCTTCTGCATAGTCGGGCTGTAGACTATAAACTTAGCGCTAACTGGGAGGCAACCCAGTGTTTTATTTCCTTTAATTTTTTTATTATTGTTCTTGTTTTGTTTTGTTTTGTTTTTTTTTTGTTTTGTTTTTTTTAATCCAATGCCTTGCCCGTCTCTTTTATATGTGCAGTATGTGGCCCCGCTAAGAAAAGTTGCTGTGAAATTTTGAAGATGGAAGAAGAAGACGCATCATAAACCAGGGGAGTGTTATTTTTGTTTTCATTGTATTTTTGTTCGTCCTGTTTGCATTTGTTCGTTTCTGCATATTGTTCATTGTTTCTAAAGCATTGAGGGCAATGCTTTGGATAAGTATGGGGGGATAGACTAGTTTATTTTAATGTTTTGTGTTGTGTTGCATCTGTCTTATTTCATGTCTGTTTGCATCTTTGTCGTTTTTTGTGGTTGTTTGTCGTGTTTGTGTTGCATTCGTAATGTTTTCGTAGTTGTGCATGTGTATTAAGTAGGATAATGAATGGGAGCCAATGATGATTTGAAATCATGATTTTTGTGAAATTTTTTTTGTTTTTGCCCTTGACTTGACATGAAAAACCATAGGTTGAACCGTGAATATTCTTTTAAGCACTTGTGTTAGACCGGTGAATTGTAGCGATATAATTGATGATGTTGTGTTTGTTTGACCATTACACGACAATAAGTGTTTGTTGATCTTGATTGTGTTTTTTGAGTTTCAATGAATGTGTAGCATTGCACTTATGATCTTGAGCGCACCTAAATTTTTGAAAAATTAAAATTGGCAAACTTTATGAAAAAATCACCTCCATCCGGGTTGTGGACTAGGAATTAAAATCCTAATTATCTAGTCTATGGCTAAGTCTGCGGATAAAATGAGGGTGTTCTCTTAAAAATAACATGAATTTTTAATAACAATTCCATCCGGGCTTGGATAGTGATTGAAATCCTAATCACTTTTCCATAGCTAAGTTTGCGGGTTTCATGGGATTGTAGCTCCATCCGGGCTATAGACGAGGGGATTGAAATTCTAATCCTATCAAAGTTATAGATAAGTTTGAGGATAATTATTGGGGCTTAAAAATGTCGGGTGCAAAATCCAACGGTGCGTAATTATTCTCAAAGGAGGTGTGTTTGTGCTAGAGGTTGTTGGGAGGAAGAGACACTTGATTGAGAAACTTGCACTGATATGTCATATGTCTCTAAGCAGTCTTAAAACTGATTCTTTTTAAGTTGCATGTAACTGGAATAACATTACACACACACACGTTCACGTTAAACCGAAGGTGTATCGTGAAGAGTGGAGGGCGTTTGTGGTTTTTAATTTGGCATGTGACTTCTCTGAGGCAAATTCTCATGAATTTTTCCTACTTTATTTTTGTTGTTTTTGTTGTGTTATTGTTGCATTGTTTGTCTTGCTCGAGGGCGAGCAAGATTTAAGTATGGGGGTGTTGATAAGTGCATTTTGTGTGCATTATTTCGTGATAGGTTTTTATCTATTTTGTGTGTATTCATATTATTTTTATGTGTTTTTATGTGTTTTAGTGCATGTGTGTGTATTTCACTCCTCGGGTTAATTTTTTAGGAAAAGAAATTGTTGAAGAGTGAATTACGGAGTAGCTTTGTTCAAAAAATCAAATTTAATTTTAGAGAGATCCAAATCAGATCTTCACCGTTCAAACTGAAGTTCCAGATGTTTTGAAGCTGCTGTCCAAATTTCAGCTCGATCCGACGGCTAGAACTGAAGATATGAATTTTTCAAGAAAACTGCGCGCAGGCGAGGATGTATGCACGAATCCCGTGCAGGGGTTGGAATCGCATAAGGGAAACGACGGCTAGGAGGCTTGGAGATTGAATAACGCTCCATTCGAGTTTTTCTTCTTTTCTTCTTTAGATTATTAAACTTTTGTTTGAACTATATTTTCGTTTATTGATTAGTTTTTCTTCAACCAAGACCGCGAGATTGGGCCAGACAGTTTTATGTTGAATATTTGGATGTTTATTTAGGATTTTTGGATTTTTGTTAATATTATTGATTGTTGGATTTAAATTCTGTCTTGTGAATAACCTGATCAACTATTTACTTGCTTGTTAATTGATTCCAAGTCGACAGAGGAGGAATTGATTTCGATCACTCCAATAATTGACATATGGTTAAACCGACTAGAAATAGTATTCGGTTTCAGTATGCGGATTTAGGTGAAAACTGAATTATCACAAATATTGAATGCATTAATATTTGATTAGAATTATGAAAATTAATCCGTCATAACTTGAATATGTTTAACATGTTCTAGAAATAGACTGTTAAAAAAGATAGGATAATTCGCTGTGATTTAAGATTAAATCTGGATCCTGGATTTGCCACTTGTTTGCATGATTTGTTTGGTACCTGCGTGTGTCTTGGTTGTCTTTGTTTAATTGAATTTATTCTTCTTCTAGTTTAATTCTTATTTTATTTTAGTAATTAAATTTTAGTTAATTCTTAGCACTTGTTTTATTATTTTGTCTAGATTAAGTAAAATAATTAATTCTTGAGAATTGACAACAGTCCCTGTGAGATCGATACTTGGACTCACTGTCCACTTACTATAACTTGACCTGGTACGCTTGCCAGTAATTATTTTTAATACCGAAATAAGCGGTCAGCCCTGTTCCTCCGAAGACTGTCTTCTGCTTGACGACAAAGGTCCACTAAACCTTCATAGGTCATGTCATTCCCAACCGCCACCATCTGATGTATCTCAGGATTCAGACCCTGAAGGAAATGATCATACATGGCCACAGAACTGCCAGCAATATGCGGGCAATAAGGTAGAAGATCGAAGAACTTCTGCTGATACTCCTCAATATACATCGTCCCCTATCGCAATCCAAGCAACTCACTAGCCTTCTCCTGACGAAGGGCTGGAGGAAAATACAATCTCTGGAAAGCAGTACGAAACTCAGCCCAAGTAGCTGCTCCTCTCGCTGCTATAAATGGTGCGGAAGTAGATCTCCACCACTTCCTTGCTTGACCCTCTAGTATAAAACCAAGAGTCTCCATATTTTCCTCATCTATGAAATGGAACTCTCTGAAACAATGCTCCATCCTCTCTAGCCAGTCCTCAGCAGCCTCTGGGGTCTCGCCTCCTACTAATGGCTTAGGGCTCACCTGCATAAATCTATGCATGCTGACTTTTCTCCGCTCCTCACGGTGTCCATGGCGATGTCTACGACCGTCTCTGCCGTCCCAACGACCATCCCCTCCACTGTCGTGGCTCTCGTCGTAGTTTGCCATCTGTATTAATAACAGATAATGTATTAATCCGCATTACTATTTCCCAATTGTAATGCGCTCTGATACCAATAAATGTAGCGACCCTACCCTGATCCACTACCTAATCAGAGTTAATTAACGCATGCAATAAATACTTAAAGCCTAAAGAGTGGATAATTAAAATACAACAAATCCAATCGGCAGAATACAACCGACAACAACAGAAGTGTATAATACTCTTATACAACCAAATCGAAAGTCTTAGGGTAACAAGCCCTACCACTAAACTCTCACTTCAACAGGCATCGACCTCAACCCTGCTGTGAATCACCTAGACTGTCCAGCCTCAAATCTGCCCCGCCACAAGGTATCCCAAAAACACCAAAACAGATGGGCATGAGCGACTATGCTCAATACGGAATCAATGATATATATAAACAAATATGCAGCAGGCAAATGACTTTAAAATACTGGATAAAATAGTCTACTCAGGGCGCCATGAATACACAGTACCGTGCTAAGAGAGCGACTCCGTGGGGTACTCGTGTATTCCCCTATCAACTAAAGTGTCTACTCCACCATAGTGGTTGCTCCTAGTGATAGCAAAACCAGGGGCTGAGCCTCCCCAGAAATGAATCCATAAGGAGTAACTCATCACCGATGAAAACTGTCATGACTCACACAATACCAAATGCAGTCCAGTGTAAAAACATACATGTGCTAAAGCCGTAAAACATGGTAAAACACATAGCACATACTCATGCAACATATAAGCATATATATTATGCCGGCTATCTCGGTCAGTACTTACGTACCTCTAACACTGCAGGCAAATCCTAGCACCACTGGTCTAGATCCCACGCCTACAAGTCCACACTACTTAGTCTACAATGCAAATACCCATGCATCATTATTTAAGTTCTAAAAACCTTAATTAAGCTATTCCGTTCTCCTAAATATTTTTAGGATGCCAAAGCTATACCTGTGTCCGTTGTCAGCCTTTTTCTGTCGACAGCCTCACAACTAGGCCACAGCTCCTCTACGACGCCTGGATCGCTCCGCTACTTTCGGATTCCCAATAGGGCGCCTAGAAAGCTACAAGAATACTAAGAGAAGAGAGGAGAAGAAGTGGAAGGTGCAAGGAAGAATGAGCTCGGCACCCCCTTATATAGGCAGAGATCGGAGTGTCCGATCTCAGGTTTGGAGCCTCCGATCCGGTTTGGACCGTCCGATCCCTGCGTCCGAACTCTCCTAGCCAAACACGTGTCTAGCTTCTAGAGGACGCCTGCCGACACGAGTTTGGAGCCTCCGATTCACCTTTGGAGTGTACGAACGTCCCTTAGTGACGTCACCAATGAGGTAATATTTCGGACAACTAGCTGATTGAGTTCGGAGCCTCTGAACTCCGATCGGAGCATCTGAACACCTTCGGATCATCCGATCCTCCACTTTGGGCCATCCAAACTGCCATTCACTTAATTATTTAATTTGTTGTGATTAATCCCTTAATCACCTTATTGGGTTACAGGTCACTACATGGATCACACACATATGTATGGATCAAATCCAATAATCATTTGGCTCGCTCCGCATGGCCCTTAAAGGGAATTTTTGTCATTTTTCTTTTAGGCAGAATTCACAAGTAGTAAGAGAATTAATATCGGACATATCAAAAATGTTTTCTCCCACTAGCTTGTTCATATTTTTTTTTTAAGGAAATATGACCTAATCGAGCATGTCATAAGTGTGCCGGATTTGTAGTATCTTGTTTTCGCTTGAATGTTGTTATTTTTTGGACATTATTCAGTGGAATATCTTTCAATTTTAAATTATAGAGTTCATTTTCCAATTCATCTGTACCTATTTAACATTCATTCTTGTAAATATTGCAAACACCTTTGCCAAATAAACAAGAATATCCATCTTTATCAAGCATAAAAATGGAAACAATTTTTTTATCCAAATCTAGTACAAATAAAACATCTCTTAAAATTAATTTAAAATCATTGTTCAACAATAAGTAAATATCTCCCACGACTTTAGCTGCAATTCTTGCCCCATTTCCCAATCTCAAGAAGGTCTCACCTTCCCTTAGCCTCCAACTTCTTGCCATCACCTGCAAATCATTACAGAGATGTGAGCCACAACCGATATCTAATACCCAAGAAGAAGCGTTTATTGAAATGTTTACTTCAATGTAGAACATACCCTTTCCAGAACCATTCTGGTCAAGATATTTCATGCAGTTACGCCTCCAATGTCCAGGCTCCTTGCAGTGATGACAGATGTCATTAGTCATGACAACCTTTATTGGTGTGGCTGCCACAATGAGATTTGGAGATTTCCTTTTCGAGGGCACATTCTTCTTGGGATGAGGAATAGAACGCTTCTTTCCCTTCCCACGTGGTCCTTTCTTCACACCAAATGAAGAACCCACATAAAGAACTGACTTCTCATTCTTCATGGTGGATTCATATGTAACAAGCATGTTCACCAACTCCTCAAGTGTTGTCTCTATGTTGTTCATATTGAAGTCCACCACAAAATTGTAAAATGAGCTAGGTAGTGACAAAAGCACCACGTCTGTGGTCAATTCAGCTGGAAACACAAGATCCATGCCAACGAGCTTTTCCACAAGCCCAATCATTTTAATGACATGCTCATGAACCCAAGCCCTTTCTCGTAAGCGTAAAGTGATTAGCTCTTTGACTGTTGCATGTCTAAGCGGGCGTGTTCGCTCACCAAAGTGCTATTTGAGACATAAATAAATTTCAGCAGCACTCTTAGCATTCTCAAAACGCCTTTGCAGCTCATCACACATAGAAGCTTGCATTTAACACTTGACTCTCAAATCATGGTCACACCAATCCTTGAAAGTCTGCAGTTCCACAGGACTACATCCAGTCGAAGCCTCAACAGGGGGAAACTTTTCAAGTGTATATGCAATCCTTTCTGAATTCAAGATGATTTTTATATTTCTTAGCCAATTGAGGTAATTCGAGCCAGTCAAAATATGTTTGTCGAGTATGGCAGATAATTGATTGCGAATTGATGACATGTCAAAATTTTTGTACTGAAAAATTATAACAGATAAATGTTAATGAATATTTTAAAATATTTAATAAGATATAAAGTATGGACTTTTACTTCATAAATTTTTCTCCCGCTATTTTTGACATTTTCACTACCATCTAGTGAAAAACGGAAAACTTTTTTCCTCAGTAGGTACACGTAAGGTCCAATTAGCCAATCATGATCCTGAATGATATCAGCCAATCACAATTCCTAAAATATAGTTTCCAATTGCATCTCCATGCAATCATCTACATAAAATTTTGTCTCACGCTTGATGAGGACCTAATAATATGACGTCGATCATCTTTACGTGTCAAACTTTACCCATCGATATTGAACCTTAATGAACGTTCGCCATGAGTTTTCCCAATAATAATAGCCAAAATCATGGGAGTTCCACGTAGTTCACATCACCATGTCAACAGATGTCACAGCTTTCCGGCGTCCAGGCTCCCCTAATAATATGAGCCGAGCACTGACCGTGGGTAGCGTTCATCATGCACCCATTGTCGATGGAAGACAAGGAATTTATAAACGCCTTTATAATTCTCTTTTTTGGGCTTGATATTAATTTTGAATCTTATTCAAAATGATGGTTTTTAATTTTTAAATGGTCTCATCATTAATATAAAATATCGCCATGTTTGTTCGTATGATTGTCGGATTCATGCAACTTTGTTATTATAAAATAATAATGCACATACTCATTATTTATCATATATCTTGCATATATTATAAACAGTAAACTAACAAGGATGATCATTCGTCCCAATACTATTTGGCCCGTATGAGCCAAACACGGGCCGAGGTCCAATATTAGAAAATGCATGGGATGCAAATGCACAATTACATAAGCTTTCAATATTTATATGTCTTGGGTCTTCATAATTCATCAATGAATCACCATCTCTCAATCTCGATCTTTCACTATAAAATATTTTACAATAAAATATCCATGACAAATAGGGATACATCTCATGGGGTGGGTACGTGCTATAAACCAAGCCCAATTTAAATTTGATAATTATTACAATCCATTCAACATGAAATATCATAGCATACAACTAGCAAATTGGTCTTGGGATTTTGATCATCTTTCATGCATAATATCATATATCATGCAACATCAATTAATTATCACCATAATCAATTGATCAAATATTATATATTTTGATCCAATCACTAACCGCCATAATTATAAATTAAATCAACAAAATAAACAAACTCTTTTGTTTACTTTTTAATTAATTTATTTATAACCGATTTCTTGTAAATTACCATTTACTATAAATAATCAAAGTAACACTATAATTTTTTATTTGTGAGAAATATATATATTTTATGATATATAAACTTAAGGGCCCAAAATAATTTTTTTTTTATAACAAAACTTAATTAAAATTTGAACCCATTCATATTTCATAAAATATTATATATATGTTTGACCCAACAACTTGGGGCCTATGAAACTTGATATCCCAAAACACCTTTTTAAAACTCTAGTCATCATAGTCGTTGCCGGAGCATTGCCGGATTCCGGCCAACCGAAAAAATTTATTTTTATTAAAAGGGGCAGCCTACAAATTTTGGGCAGCAACAAGGGCTGCTCTTGCTTCCCAAAATTGGTCGTAACAAGTTCGCAAAAACAACCCCTAAGTTGTGATCCGATTTTCTCATACGGATAGAAATTGATCTCAATACAATATTCAACAAATACTACACAATAAGGAGCAACCATGGCTCTGATACCACAGTTGGATCTTGGTTCCTTTGTGCCCGGAAATGCAGCGAAAGTTTAAATTTTTTTGTAAACCGAGCACTTGTGTAGTATTTTATAACAAAACCAACCATAGGGTGTTTAAGAATTTTTATGAACTCTTTTCTTCAAATAAAGTCCACGACTAGATGATCTAGATCCACCCTATATATGCACTAGAATATATAGGACATTTTGATTAGAATTCCTTGCCAGAATCTTTAAACCAAGGAAGCAAGATGGAGGAGAGAAGAAGGAGAAAAATATATGCCAAGGAGAGAGGAGAAAGTTGATAATAATATTGATAAAAATCACACGGCACTTTTCTTGAAAAATTGATTGAATTGGTTGTATTTTCAAAGTGCATGCACATGCCTTGTCCTTCAAATTAAAAACATGTCTCTTTTGAAAAGTAAAATATCAATTTTATATATATATATATACACACACATATATATATATATATACACACACACACACACACACATATATATATATATAAATATATATATATATATATATATATATATATATATATATATTATATATATATATATATATATATATATATATATATATATGTATATATATATATATTGAGAGCATATCATTTGAAAAAAATAATTTTCTCCCCTCTTGCATGTATTGTATGTAAATTATGCCAAACATATACATACATAGCACATGAACTTAACATTTAATTAATTATCAAACTCAAACTCATTTAAGTTAAATCAATTAATTAAATCTTATTTGAACTCATTCAAGCTCACTAGTAGAATAATTATTCAACAATATTTTCATTTTGATTCTACAAGACCCAATGGTGTTTAATTAATTCAAATATTGAATATATTTAATTAAGTTAATAATTAATAGTTTTGAAAATCATCATTTTCAAAAACTTAATATTTATTCAAATCAAATTTTAATCTTGGAACACTTTCACAAGTTAAAAGTTATTTTCTCCTTTATTCTCCTTTAGAAGTCATACTTCTAATTTATCTCACTTATAAACTCTTTTATAAGTCGTTCAACTCATTGAACTAATTTTATTCTCAACGGGATTTAGAAAGTCAGTACTTGTGTGACCCTCAATGGTTCAATGATACAACTGGCAGTGAGTTCACATCTCTATGTGATTCGGGATCATGAAGTCCCTATATGAGCTTACCTTAATCAGCTTCATTCTTACTTATCAACACATTGATAATAAGAATGTTAGAATTCAAGTCTGATGGTACCCAACCAGTCATGTTAAACGTCTAGCAGCATCTCTTACATGACTCCCTAGGTATCAAATGATAGTGCCTTCAAGAACCATTCAATTATTGTTAGCGTACAGTACAGTCCCTTCAACTCAAATATCCCGATCGATTCGACAACCATTGGTTTATCGAGAGTTGTTATAGAATCGATAATTATGTATCATGTAATAGTTGCATCGAAGGTGTAATACAAGAAACTCCTTTATTAATTACCACCTACTCTGATAAGAGATTTATTAACTACAAATACATGATATCACATAGGATATCCATACCTGAAGGTAAGTGGTGAATCCTCGACTACAATGCATCGACTCCTATATGTTTCGATACAACACCCAACCATGCCACCTGATGACTCCAGTTGAGTCGGTAAACAAGTTAAAGTGAAGCTCTAGCACATAGAGTCTCTATGTTGTCTCGGGTCATAAGGACTAATGGTGTACAACCATAAACTAGGACCTTTCCAGTCGATAAGTGAGAACCACATGGAAATTCCTTTAGGTAAGGTTATTTAGTGCACTCTACATGGAGCACCTATTTTCATGCTTGGACATCACAATGTCCCCTACCAATGAAACATGGTACTCACATCGCAAATACTAGTCTCAAGCTCGAGCGACCTTTATCCTTCTTTGTGGCAGCTGAATCGACTAGGAACAATTTAGAATATACAATATTATAAATATGAGTTTCATGATAGTCATCAAATGACCATCTTATATTCTTTCTACTGTTTGTATATTAAAGGGCTTTATCTATGCAACTAGCATGAGTATACAGATAAAAGTGAGCCAAATTAATTAATTCAAATATTATTAAAATAAAGATTGTCATACAAGAGATGTTACAAGGACTCTCGACCAACACTTGGCTTGACAGGCACCTACTCTAACAAAAACTTTCCTTCGTCTTGTCGGTGGGGAACAAACCGGACTCCAGAAACACGATCACAGCCTTTATTAGATCCAACGACACCAATTGTGGAACTGTAAGGAAATTAGTTTGGCTTTGGCGAGATGGAGAGGGAGAGGGGCGGCTAACGTAGAAAAGAGAGTAGGGAAAAAGTTTTATGCGTTGTTTTTGGCTTTTAATTTTTTAAAAGAAAAGTCTATGGGTCGAAAGCTGGCATCTCAAAGTATAAGAATCTTATACATGTTTTCAAAGTACATTATAAAAACAAGATCAAGTCTAGATCTAAGTTCTCAAACCATTCTAAGGCTTCAATATCACAAGGTTGACAACAAAATCTACTTCTTAACCCGATTCTCCACTTCTAAATCTCAATCTCGAGCTATCCAAGCCACTTCTGACTCGCGCATGCCCGAAACCTGATGTAATGCACACATACAAACTAAGCAACAGCCGGATAACTCCGTTGAGAATAAATCTCAGTATGAACGACATGCATACAAAGCATTGAAGAATACTGAATCTATATATTCCATAATAATCTTAAATCACAAAATATGAAATAACATGTAAATCATGAAAGCATAATCGATTCTTAAATTCTTAAAGCATAACTGTTCATTTATGGCAATATCATACCAAGAATATAAACACATTCATATCTTGAATGACATAAAATAACATGCTAGCATTTATAAACGCATATTCTAAACCATAAAAATCTCTAGGCTAATTCATAAATGCAATGAATGTTTCAAGGAGTAGGCTATCAAATCTGATAACAATAAATCTTAGTTCTTGGAATCCCGGGGAATAAAATCTTTAACAGAACATCGACTATCCCAATCGAGGTGGCATCAAATATCTCAATCCCCTGACTTTGGTGCAACCATAGTGAGTCATCTAGCTCTGGAAGTAAATCTACATTCCATGCCACTCAATAGCTCTCCAAACGTCATTTTCAATCTAGGCCATTCGACCCTCTATGCTTTTCAAGGTTAGGGTTCAAGATGAATGCAACATAATATTGATGCATTAAATCATACAATATTGTAAAAACATCTTGAACACATAATTCACATCATCATTCAAAACAACAATAACAATTAAATCACATAAGAGCACATAACCATTTAAGTATGTGGTTTTAGGAAACTCGATAATCATAAACGATCTCGAGTTGTTCTTTCCATCTTATCTAATGTCTATTCATATCTTTCGATCTCAATTCTGAAGTACTCAAACCTTGCAAAGCTTTACTCAAACTTGAGTAAATCCGCTCCTTCCAACTCTTGCTCGTTTAATCGTCTAGTTGATCTACTTCTTAATTCATCTTCTTGCCTTTCGAACTCGGAGACTCGAAACTCGATAACTTTTACTTCAATCTGAAAAAAATGTTTACAACTCAATCATCAGCTCATAAAATTATTTCAATATGATCAACGGTGAAACAACTTCAATTCTTGATCAAGTGACCGGAATTCAACCGATGACATACCGATTTCGAAACTGTAAATCTTAACAACTCAAAACTTGACTCATAAAACATTAATTCAACATTCTATGAATCATATCATCTTCATTCCATCATAAAAATTTTGAAATCAGCATTTACAATTTCAAAATTTCATCAAATATAAACCGACGGCGTAACGGTGCAAATTCGGTAATTCTCAAAGCATACACATCAATAATACCATCATCTCAACATAATATCATCACCTATTCAACAGCATAAACACGTACATGATAGCTTATAATTTTCAGATTTCTACAAATTCTCCAAAAATTCAAAAACATGTCCAAACGACGATCTTTTCTCGATCCGTCTTAGATATGCTATCGTCGTATATACTAGAACATGTTTATACAATCAAATATTAATTATAACAATATCTTAAAATTAAAAGTGGACAAAATTTCTTAAAACTTACATCAAAACGTAGCACTCGAAGCCGTGATCGCAAATATATGATCAATTTTTAATCGAAATTTGTAGTGCAAGAAAAGGTTGAAACCTCCTTTTCTCTCCTCTCTCGACTTCTTTGTTGGAATTCTGATGAGTGCATCCAATTCCACCTAATTATATACATCACACGTGTAATTTTCCAATTGAACACAAAAATTGCACTTTGCTCCCTAAACTTCTCATTATGTGCAAATTAGTCCCTGCGCCATTTAATCCCATAAATATACAATTAAATCTTTTTAATTTCCGAAACTTGGAATTTAAATCATAAATCCCATAAATATCTAATTCAATTATTTTATTCTTTTAATTTAAGAATTTCGGAATTAAAATCTTAAAATCCTAAATCCTCAAATTAAATATTTTCTACCCGAAATTTAAATCTCTAATTCCAAAAATTATCAAATTAATATTTTCTCATATTCGGAATTTAAATCTCAATTTCCTAAATTAATTATTTAATATTTTTGGGTCTTACAAACTATTTTCTCTTCAATCTCGTGCTTTGTTGCGGCTTAAGACATCTACGTTTTTCCATTGGAAGGAGTGCAATATGTTGATAACAAAGTTCCTCAAATAGAAAAAAATTACATGTCCCCATCTCTAAATAGCATAATCATATAAAATCCAATAGATAATTCCATATCATGCCCAATTGACTTTACTTATAGTCCATGGAACTTAGACTCTTCAAAATCAAGATACTAAATTATGTACCTAATAAAAATTAAAACTTCGCTCATTAGTACGTAACACATGTTGAACACATATAAGGTCATAACACAACTAGTACTTTTTAGCTCATATACCACCAAAATTTTGATATGCATAAACCTATCTCATAACCTTGCAATTCAAAGTTATTAAACCCAAAGAGCCTTAAAGAGTATAATCAAATTACATATATCCACTTGATACTAAAATAAAAGTGGGTGTCATGATAACATTGATACTATCAAATTATCACACTGAATCGCGACTATTTTCCAATTATCTCAAATATAAATTTGTGTAAATTACCAACAACATAAAATCCAAAATTCATTAATAATTTCAAAAATTCATCGAGTGTCCACATGCTTATAAGGTGTACCATCTAAATTTTAGGTGTGTACCATATGTGTTTTCTTTCAAATATCATCATTGTTACAAGAATTTCAAAGATATATGTTCCTAAATTCTAAAAAACATGGCCACTATTTGCATTCTTACATCAATATCTAATAGTAACCCAATAATTAATTCTACGGTACTTGCATATTCTTATATAAAGAACATGTACTCCAAAAATGTATATTGTTAACTCTTAGATCATAGCTAAACCTTATATCATACTCAAACTGAAATGATCTCAAAATTATAACTATGTTATACTACAACTTAACTAAATACGCATGCCTGAATAATTTACTCCTTCATCCCCAAGTTCCTGCCACATCTTGAGTGAAGATTTAAGTTCCAAAATTTATTTACTTAAAACACAATGACTCGAACATCAAATCCAATATAAATTTTACTTGGTAAAACCTAACCATATGAACCCTTATATCATATCAAAGATCATCCAAGTTCCTCATCAAAATTAAATCCACAGTTATTTTTCTACCCAAGGATTCGAAACCTAACACAAAACACGTCTATCTTCAACTTATACATCATATACTTGAAAGTACACACGAAAATAATAAATCATCATACTATAATCCTTGTGATGCCAGTGTTATTTCAAAAATGATCACGACTTCACTACCCAAAGTTAAAATGTTAAATTAATAACGCTAGGCTAATATAAGATCTTTGGATCGAACTAATAGAATTTTTGACAAGTTGACTTAAATCTCAAATTAATAAATTAGTCATTATAAAGTAAAATTTCAATTCAACCACGAGGGAAAATATACAAATCCTGAGTAATCCCTTATTCAAGAGATTCCTAATTTCCCATCAAGAAATGATCCTAGCATTCTAACATAAACTAATACCACAAAATGACTTTTACCTTTAATCTCTTTTCTTTCATTATTCCTAAATAGAGCAATTTCACCTTACAATCATAAGTCAAGAAATCCATCCATATCACCATATAACATTTTCTTATAAATCATACTTAGTAATAAACATAAATAAACTCATATCTTTAACTTTAAAACATAAATATTACAGACTTGGAGACAGAAGCATTCAAGTCTTCAGCGAGAGTGCATGCACGTATTGTCCTTCAGAACCGACCTCTCCGATACCAACTCTAAAACATAAATAACATATATAAAATTCATAAAGTCAAGGACATTCTTGACATAAGGTTTTCGAAAATCTTGTCATTCAATCCCCTCGCCTCCTCGACTATTCAGCCCCATGACCATCGTTTAAATCATTAACTTCTTCATTTTCATCTGCATCATCCAAACTTAGTGAGTATAAAGACTAAACATATTCATATAATAACAAATACATAATAAAATCATAAGACATGGGTATGATGTTATCAAAACATAAAAATATAACATCATTTTCATTTTGATGATGAATTGCATGCAAATGTGATAACCACCATTAAGAACACTTTCATTGGGTTCCATGATCATGTAAATAGATGTTAAACCTTGATATATCATTTGGTATAGTCCATACTTGCGAAGCCATTATGTGTACCATCTTATACTGGTCAGGTCCATATGCACATATTTTGTTCTTTGTTTGAAAAGGCCTCACCGGAGCTCATCTCGGAGCACCATTCCCGTACTGCTACCACAAGTACACATAAGACAAAAAAAATAACGTTTTCTTGATTCTTCATATCATTATCGTTTATTTCATTTTCATTCATATCAAGCTCATTCATAACATGCTCATAAAACTTTTATTCGTGGAAAACATTATGCTTTTTAGAAAGAAAGTAAACACATCCTTTAATTTTTCATAAAATATCATTCTTTCATATGTAAAATAACTTTTAAGAATAGAAATACTTAGACCATTGACCGCTTAATTCGGTATTTACTAGCAAGTATACTAGGTCAAGTAATAGTAAGTGGACAGAGAGTCCAAGTATCGATCCCACAGAGACTGTAGTCAATTCTCAAGAATTAATTATTTAGCTTAATCTAGACAGAATAATAAAAAGAGGTGCGATGATTTAATAAAAATTCTATTACTAAAAGAAAATAAGAAATAAAATAGCTGAAAGATATATTTAATTAAAAAGAGACAACCAAGACACACGAAGGTACCAAACAAATTATGCAAACAAGTGGCAAATCTAGGATCCAGATTTAATCTTAAAGCACGACGAATTCTCCTAATTTATTTAACAGTCTATTTCTTGAACAGTTACACCTATTCAAATATTGACGGATTAATTTTCATAATTCTAATAAAATTCAAATGCATTAGGAATTATGAGAATTCAGTTTTCACCTAATGGCGTATAATAAAACCGAATACTATTTCTAGTCGGTTTTACCATATTTCAATTATTGGAGTGATCAAAATCAATTTCTCCTCTGTTGACTCAGAATCAATTAACAAGCAGACAAACAATTGATCAGATTATTCACAAGAACATAATATAAATCCAACATTCAATAATTTGAAGAAAAATATAAAAATCTCAAATCAAAATCCACATGTTCGAAATAAAATTGTTCGGCCAATCTCGTCGTCTTGGTTGAAGAAAAACTAATCAATAATTGAGAACAATAATTTAAAGATAAATTAAACAAGAAGAGAAGAAAAAAACTCTGAAAAAGATGAAGTAGATCTCCAATCTCCAAGCCTCCGCCTAGCCGCCTCTCTCTGCGTTTGGAACCCCTCTTTGCGGTCTTAAAACTCTCTTTCATATGTTTTTTAAAGTCCGTCAAATAAAGCCCGAAAAGTCCAAACTTTAAATTTCCAAAAAAATTATTTTTTTCCTGCACGTCTGGCGCGCTCGAGCGCAGAAAATCTCACTCGAGCGTGCAAGTTTCTGCCCAATACATTTTTTTCGCACAGACTCGGCGCCTAGGAGCCTGATTTTTTTCCCAGCGGCAATTTTCTTGAAAACATCATATCTCGAGTAGCCGTCGGATCGAGCTGAAATTTGGACAGAAACTTCAAAATATCTTGAACTTTGATTTGAATGGTGGAGATCGGATTGGGATATTTTTATCAATAAAAATGAATTTTTGACCATTGCTACTCCGTAATTCACTCTTGCGGCTCTTCTCTTGCTCCAAAAATCATGATTTCTTCACAAATTCCTACAAAAATCAATCCGGAGAGTGAAATGAACATGCATGAGATAAATTATAAATAAAACATTTAAAAACACACATGAAATCATATGAATGCATGCCAAATAAACTTAAAAATAACACAAAATAATGCACACAAAATGCACTTATCAACTCCAATATACTTAAACCTTGCTCGCCCTCGAGCAAGACTAACAACACAATAAACACACAACAAAACAACAAAAACGGACGTAGGAAATATTCATGGAAATTTGCCTCAGAGAAGTCACATGCCAAATTAAAACACCCTCGACTCTTCACAATACACTGTCGGTTTAACGTGAATATGTGTGTGTGAACTGTCATTCCAGTTTCATGCAACTTTTAAAGAATCCGTTTTAAATTTTCTTAGCGACCTAATAACAAATCAATGCATGAGTCACTCGCATTCATCCATTCCTTCCAATTACCTCTAACAACCACACCTTCCTTGAGATTATTTTTACGCACCACCGACTTTTGCACCCGACATTTTTAAGCCCCAATAATTACCCGCAAACTTAGCTATAACTGTGATAGGATTCAAATTTTAATCCTCTCATCTATAGTCAGGATGGAGCAACAATCCCATTGAACCTGAAAACTTAGCCAAGGACAAGGTAATTAGGATTTCAATTCCTCGTCCACGACCCGGATGGAGTTGAATTTTTCTAAAAACATTTATCAATTTCAAATTTTTTCAAAAATTGTGGTGCGCCCAAGATCATAAGTGCAATTGTTAGAGGATCATTAGAATTCATAGGACACAATTAAGATCATCAAACACCTAGTGTCATGCAATGGTCAAACAGACACGAAAATCATCAATTTTTTCGCTACAATTCACTGGTCTAACAGGAGTGCTTAAAAATATTCACTGTTCAGCCTAAGGTTTCTCATGTCAAGTCAAGAGTAACACATTTTCACAAAAAATTCATTTTTCTAACTTCATATCATCATTGGCTCACATTCATTATCCTACTCAAACACATGCAACAAACTACAAAAATGACAAAGATGCAAACAGACATGAAAAGAACTATATGCAACACAAACATAAAACACAATGAAATAAATTCTAGTCTACCCCTCCTCCCCCCATACTTATCTAAAGCATTGCCCTCAATGCTCTAGAAACAATGAACAGAATGCAGAAACGACAAACAAATGCAAGATGAACAAAACACAATGAAAACAAAATAACACTCCCCTGGCTTATGCTTCGTCCTCTTCCTCCTTTGTAAAACTCCAACAACAACTTCTGGTGGAGGGGCAATATACTGCACATATAAAGGAGACGGGTAAGGCCGTGGATTAGAAAAAAACAATAATAGAAAAGAAAATAACATAAATAGATAAAGAAAAAAAAACACTGGGTTGCCTCCCAGTCAGCGCTAAGTTTATAGTCTATTGCGCGACTTTCTAGTAGCAGCCATTAAAGAGCGGCTGTCGCTCATAGTAAAAATAATACGACTCTACGTATGTGTCTTGATTTTCTACGCCCTCAAGCTTGGCGTGATATTGACTTTGTAAGCTCGTTGGTCCAACAATACTCTTCATGAACTGATTATTTTGGGAAGAGACTCAAAATTCATGCTGAAGCTCATAGAGAACGTAATAGTGTGAAGTTGGCGTCAATGGCAAGAACGGATCTTCTAATGGTATACATGTAAAGTCTATTGATGATGTCATATTTGTCTCCTTGTATATTTCTTCCTCCTCCACTTTAACTTTAGGCTCCTCATCACATGAAGATTCTTCAAAAAATATTTCTTCTTGCTCTGGCTCAATTACTACTGCAGGATCACAAGCCCATGATAACTGATCAGCAAATCGCTTCAGACTCTTGGCGAATCTCAGAAGCTGGTTCTATAAGGAGCGCAATCTGTTCATCCAAGAAACTCATAGAGTTGAAGTGACTTTCGAATAACTTATTTATCTAAGTCTGCTTTTTCACAATGTTCTCCAACTGAGCCACATGATCTTCAAAACTCCCTATACACACTTCTTGATGATCAGGTGGTTGGTTCGACTGCCAATGGTAGTCGAAATATGCCATATCATTTAACAAGCGCATAGCACTGTCGTAATCTATGTGAAACAAGTGACCGATAGTTAACAAAGCTCCATAATCTACCCAACTTCTTGTTGTCGCATCTAAACCACCATAAAAAATCTGAACGAGAGTGTAGTTTGAAATATCATGGCATCGAAATCTGCTCGCCAAATCATTGAATCTCCCCCAAGAACCATAGAATGGCTCCGAGTATCGTTGGACAAACCTTGTGCATACTTGTCGATGATCCATCTCCAAGTACCTCACAAGTAAGAAAAATTAAAATTAAAAATTAAACAAATTCAAAAAAAAAAATGTCTAGTCTCAAGCAAATAATCTATCCTAATATTAACTAAACAATACCCGGCAACGACGCCAAAAACTTGATCGCTTAATTCAGTATTTACTAGCAAGTATACTCGGTCAAGTAATATTAAATGGACAGAGAGTCCAAGTATCCATCCCACAGAGACTGTAGTCAATTCTCAAGAATTAATTATTTAGCTTAATCTAAAAAGAATTATAAAAAGGGGTGCGATGATTTAATAAAAATTTTATTACTAAAAGAAAATAAGAAATAAACTAGCTGAAAGATAAATTTAATTAAAAAGAGACAATCAAGACACACAAAGGTACCAAACAAATTATGCAAACAAGTGGAAAATCTAGGATCCAGATTTCATCTTAAATCACGACGAATTCTCTTAATTTATTTGACAGTCTATTTCTAGAACAGTTAAACCTATTCAAATATTGACGGATTAATTTTAATAATTCTAATAAAATTCAAATGCATTAGGAATTATGAGAATTCAGTTTTCACCTAATGCCGCATACTGAAATCGAATACTATTTCTAGTCGGTTTTACCATATGTCAATTATTGGAGTGATCAAAATCAATTCCTTCTCTGTCGACTCAGAATCAATTAACAAGCAAACAAACAATTGATCAGATTATTCACAAGAACAAAATATAAATTCAACAATCAATAATTTGAAGAAAAATCTAAAAATCTCAAATCAAAATCCACATGTTCGACATAAAATTGTTCGGCTCAATCTCGCCGTCTTGGTTGAAGAAAAACTAATCAATAATTGAGAACAATAATTGAAAGATAAAATAAATAATAAAAGAAGAAAAAAAAACTCTGAAGAAGATGGAGCAGATCTCCAATCTCCAAGCCTCCGCCTAGCCGCCTACGGCCTTAAAACTCTCTTTTATATGTCTTTGAAAGCCCGTCAAATAAAGCCCGAAAAGTCCAAACTTTAAATTTCCGAAAAAATATTTTTTTTCTGCACGTTGGGCGCGCTCGAGCGCGCAAGTTTTTTCCCAACACATTTTTTTCGCACAGACTCGACGCCTACTTTTCTTCCCTGCGGCAGTTTTCTTGAAAAAATCATATCTCAAGTCTAGTTGTCAGATCGAGCTGAAATTTGGACAACAACTTCAAAACATCTTGAACTTTGATTTGAATGGTGAAGATCGGATTGAATTTTATCTATAAATAAAAATGAATTTTTGACTATTGCTGCTCCGTAATTCACTCTTGCGGCTCTTCTCTTGCTCCAAAAATCATGATTTCTTCACAAATTCCTACAAAAATCAACCCGAGGAGTGAAATGCACATGCATGAGATAAATTATAAATAAAACATATAAAAAAAACACACATAAAACCATATAAATGCATGGCAAATAAACCTAAAAATAACAAAAAATAATGCACACAAAATGCACTTATCAACCATCCTGCATTATGTATAGTTAGAGATCCATGTAAGTCGTTCTCCACGTTCTTGACGATAAATTTATGCATCAAGCACACAAGATTTCACTTGTGTTAGGATTGATTTAAGGATAATCTTTGAGCTATAATAGCTTGGTTCTTGAAATATAGAACACCGATTAATTAAATCGAGTTTAATTTTTAAACCAAGCAGAAGACACTATTCGTAGAACCGATTAAACAATTTGTAAGTCATTTTAAAAGATATGCAAGTTGAATGTGTAAAAACATTTGGTAGAGAATTTTATCAAACACTTTGCATGGAATATTTTGGTATTTGAAAAAAAAATAAAATGCTTCACAAATGCATCTTAAAAACATTAGAAATAGTAAATTAAATGTGATAAATAAATATACACGAATTTCTTTATGGATGTTCAGAGATAAAACTCCTACGTCACCCCTTCTTCCCCTAGGAAAGATACAGTAGAATATTTTGGTTTATATAACCCTTGTATACATTTCACTCCACACTTAGGACTTATCCCACTGTCTAAGTTGGAACTCCCAGCACACTCGATTATAGGTCTCAACCTCACAATATGCATAATGTTTAATGTCTCTTATGCTAAGACTACAAAAACAATCTTTAATGTCTTTGTGTGAAGACTCACTCAACTAATCTTTGAAACTCATCTCTCTTATATATGATTGAGTGATTGAGTGTGTGGATTTAATCCCTTCATAGTGTATTTATCTCTCAAATATATCCTCACACATTGGGCTTACTCTCATTCTAGCTAATTTATTCAAGTAGGCTGCCCATGTTTTTGATTTACATCCAAAAGATCTTTTTGGATCTTCAAGATGTTGTATTTATAGCCTCCAAGAGTAATATATACGTTATATAGTGTGACCGTTGAAGAATGTTTCGTACTGTTTAAGACATGAAATAGTCATATTTAATTTTTTGGATCGCTCAACCGGTCTTTCTCAACTGTATGCAGTTCTGTATATAATATGTTTTCTTGATTGTAGCTTTTGATTTAGTGATATTTTGGCAATGTTATCAACACAAAATTTGTATCCCTTTCTCTTAGATATCCATATAATCAAGAATCACTCCATTACAAGTTCATACAACAAAGGTATTCTTAAAACACTGAGTTGTGCCAGAAATTCTGCTCAGTGCAGAACCAGAGATTTCAATGCAGTTTATCAGCTCCTTATTCTTTGATTCTGTAGTAGCCCATATCTAAATTAAGTTAATCAAGTGTCTAATTATGATTAATTGGATAAAACATGATTAAGGAATTCCCAAATGAGTCTAAGGAGTTGAAAAATGGATTTAGAATTGTAACGCCCCAAATTTATCTTAATTGAGTTTATTTGAGATAATCATAGATTGTAGAGTTCAAGAGCCGACTTGATTTTGATCATGGTCTATTTTGCAATTTTCGGATTTTTCAGGGACTAAAATGCAAAAATTGGATTTGTTATATTACTTGGTCTTGGAATGAGACTGACCAAGTCTCATTTTCCTCTTTCTCCTTCTTCTTCATGTTTCCCCTCCATTGTTGAGCTTCCAAACGCCTTTCAACCTTTCAGATTTTAGTCCGAGCTCGATCCGTCCGTTAGAATTTATTTTTGAAGACAGATTAGCGATCATAGCAGCGAGAGCTTTGTTCTATAGTAAGTATTTCTTCGATCAGTTGTACTTCATATTCCGGATGTTGTTAGAATCGACTGAGTTTCGGATATGATGTTCTTGAACTAGTACTTATCGTTTATTCTCTGTTAGATCGAAATTAGAGCGTTGTTCGGATTTATTACGAATTTATTGTTGATTTTCGAGAATTTGGGTTTTGAGATTTGTTTGTTTTGAGTTGTTATTGATGATGTGATGTTGGTTTGAGAGTATTCCATGTATTTACTGTTGTCTGTGATTTTGGATTGATCAGAATATAGCCGTTATGCCGCCGGTTTGAGTTGTGGACTATAGTTTGGCTCGAGTTGATTTGAGCCGTGTTTAGTCGAGTTTGAATGTCGATATTGATCTCGAGCCTTTATTACTTCTTTTACAGATTCATTCGAAGGCCGTTGAGTTGCGAGGTTGCAGGAGTTGAATCGTTTTGAAGATTGAAGCCGATATAGTATCGATTTCTTATTATCGATTGAGGAAGTTTGAATGAGTATTGAATGAGTATTTTGTTGTTTTATAGAGTTGAAGCTTGTGAAGCATCAAAAGAGGTATAAGACGACTTAGACTAAAATGGAACGAGTGACTCGAATCCGACTTGTTCGAGTGTTCCGAATAAATCATATACTTTCATGTTAATTGAATTACTTGAATTTATTGAATGAGTTATGATTTGCATTGCATTCATATTGAGCCAAATGATTCAGTTCATTTTGAATTAGACGTTCCGATAATTATTGTTGAGGGCATTGGTAGGCGAGTTACTACAATGACCGACTTAACTCTCTATAGTTGCTTCAAAGTCTAGAGGATTGAAATATGCACTATCCATCTAGAGGGGAGAGTCGGTATGATTTGTGTGATATTTTATCCTCGGGATCCCAATAGAGGAAGAGAATAATCGGAGTACCTTTTGATTATCCAGACTTGATAATCCCGGATTTTAAAGACATGCACTTCATCTTATATTCCTCTTGAATTTCTTTGTTGAAAATTGTATATCATGAGTTGATATATTAATTGATATTGAATGTTTGTTGCTTATACTGGGAATATTATTATCACCAGTTTATCCGGCTGTTGTCTTCTCTTTGTATGTGTACTTGGCGACAGGTGGGGCAGGACCGAGTCAGAGTTCGCATGGCTAGATGGTTGAGTTGATAGAAGTGAGGACTTGGTGTTTAGAAGTCGAATATGTAATCGAACATAGATTGTATTCAAACTCTTTATGTATTGTATTGCTCTGAATAAGCTAGTCTGAAGCATGTTCTACTAGTTTGAGATTGTATAACTTTAGAACTACCTTGTATCTAACTTCTTGCTTTCGACTCTTTTGTGCGCTTTTGGATATCTTGTTTTTGTTAGATGTTAGTTGGATCATTTCGGAGTCTTTCCGGGTGTTAGATTATACTTTTGGAGTTGTTTTCGGAGCAGGAACAGTAGGAGCAGCGCGCGCGCATCTTGGAAGGAGCGCCCGCGTGGCCTGCACCCCCTGGACAGGGCGCTGTGCGCGCCCGCACCTCTCAAGGATGCGGCCGCGCGGCTTCCAGGTTGCCGTGCATGCCCGCACCTCCCAAGGGCGCGGCCACGCGGCCCCTCCCCTTAAAAAAATGTTTGTTATCTTATACCTCTCGATCGTTGATTGTATGGTTTATTTATGTTTAGTTGATTAGAATCCGGGTCCTCACATTAAGCGGTATCAGAGAGATAAGTTCTTGGTTGAACTAGAAGTGAGCGGGGTAGATCGAGTCCGCTTGAATTGGCTCCTCGCATGTGATTGAGTTATTTATTGATTATTTAAACTCCATGCGAGCATGATTTATTATTTGACAATTAATTGAATTACATGATTATGTGATTTAATTTATAAAGCATGGACTACTTGAGATATAACTGTTTTTGTTATCGACTTGTATCCGAAGTTCTGAGAGGTTGAAAGGACACCGAATTGTAGAGATTTAGATATCTTGTGTCCTAACATTTGATTATCAGATGGGTCCTCGTCGAGTAATTAAAAGAAATCCACCGCCAGTTACTCTTCCGAACGAGTAAGCTAGTATAAAAACTGATCAGATGGATGCCACAACGAAACCTATGAAAACCTTGTTGAAGAGGTTTCAGTCGTTTAACCCGCCTTTGTTGCAGGGTACACATAATCCGGTTGAATGTGAGAGCTGGTTGGACGACGTTGATCAATTGTTCGATTCCCTTGACTATTCTGATGACCGCAGAACCAGATTGGTTATTCATCAGCTGCGGGGTGTGTAAGAGTGGGTGCCCAATGAGCCAACTGTGTGGCTATGGGCTTTGATGACTCTTTGTATAAACAATCTTTTGTTTAATATTATTTACACTTTTATGGCAATGACTTTATATTACTTCATATTGTTATATTGTGATATACTATTGTTGTTTTGATAAAGACCTTGAATATACTATAGTGTATGTAAGATGTGGTAGAACATGGAGATGTCTATCATGAAATACATCTTATAGTCACTGTATGTTCTAAAACCGTTCCTAGTCGATTGAGCCGTCCGATAATAAGGATAAGGATCGCTCGAGTTTGAGACTAGCATTTGCGATGCGGAGTACCACGTTTCATTGGTAGGGAACATGGAGATGTTCGAAGCATGCAAATGGATATTCATAGGATGAATAATCGAACTACCCTATCCGGACTTTCCAAGTGGTTATCACTTATCGAGTGGATTAAGTCCGCGGTTTTGGTTGTACACCATTAGTCCTTACGACTTGAAACATCATGGAGACTCTATATGCTAGTGCTGTGTTTTGACTCGTTTACCGACTCTATGGGGGTCATCAGGTGTCGAGATTGGGTACAGTTACGACACATATAGGAGTCAATGCATTGTTGTCAAGGATTCACCACATACTTGCGAGTGTGGATATCCTATGCGATCTGAGGAGATATTAGTGTGATAAATCTCTGGCCAGAGTAATTGATGTGATTTAAGAAATGGTTTCTTAGTAGCACATGCGATGTCACTAATTTGATCTTCAAGATGTATTGCATAGTTATCGAATCTTGAGCGACTCTCGATATACCAATGGTTGTTGATTCGATCGGGATATTTGGATGAAGGGACCGTACTGTACGCTAACCAAAATCTACTGGTTCTTGTAGGCACTATCAGTGATACCTAGGGAATCATGGGGCGATGTTGCTAGGCGCTTTACCATGATTCGTTGGGCAAGTCGGAAAGTGTTGTTCCGAGTCACAAGGAGTTGTGAGCCCACGGCTAGCTGTATCCCTGAACCATTGAGGGTCACACAGTGTAATGGAGTTTTAATCCCCGTTGAGATAGTTAAATTTAAAGAGTTAAATTTAATGAACTAAGGAGTTGGACTTCTTAAATAAGAGTAAGGGAGTAGGATTTCCTAAAATGACATAGGGATGGACATTTTTGGAAACCACTGAATTCGGATTCAGGAAAATTTATTTTGACTTTAAAATGTGCAGAAATGGTTTCTGTGCACATTGGTGAAATCAGTTCATCAATCGGAGTCACGATGAATTTTATATTAATTTCTGAACGAGCGGGCTTTGCTTGTCGGGCCCCAGCTTATGACTAATGGGCCCTAAGGTGTTAGTGGCCTGCATTATAAATAAGTTATTTCAGTACAGAAATTACACACAACAGGTCATAATTTTTGAGAGCAAAAATCGAAAACCCTAGTCTCTCTAAAAGAAAATTTCGGCCGACCCCTCCCCCTCTGCCCGAGAAAATTCCGGTCTGTGATTTTGAATTGCGGTCAGGAATAACGAATCAGATTCGTGTAATCTCTTCGCAGAAAACTTCTGATAGATTTTCTAGTGCAATCTATCAGAGGGATTAAACCTCTGTTCGTGGACCTGATTGAAGGAGTTCATCGGTTCCAGGGAGAGACAACAAGAGCAGATCAAATCTGTTGGTGTCCATTAATCTCGTTGCGAGATTGGAGGTAAAATTTAATAACTGTTATTTAAATTTTACACACACAATAATTTAATCGTTGAACGGTTGATACCCACACTATGGAATTGTTCCATAACAAAATTTTTAAACTTCCGCTGCACCGGGTATCAATCGTGATTGATCTGACAGCCAGTTTTCCTACAGTGGTATCAGAGCCAGGTTGCTCAGATCAAACGATTAAATTAATCAATTGTACAAAATTTTTGAGTCTCGGTTTTTGAAACAAAATAAATATTTTTAAATAAAAAAAAATTTTTTCGGGGCAAAACCCGGGCAGCGATTGGATCGCTGCCCGGTGGGGCAGCAATTGTTGCTGCCCCGGGCGGCGCACGGCGCCGCCCAAAGGGGGCGCACGGCGCTGCCCAGGGGCGGCGCTCGGCGCCGCCCAGGGCAGCGCACGGCGCCGCCCAGGGGCGGCGCCAGGCGCTGCCCTAAGGGGGCAGCCGGGCTGCCCCCGGCCCGCGCCCCGGGTGCGGGCCGGCCCGGGAGTGTCCCGGGCGGCCCGCGGGAAAAATTATATTTTTATTTAAAAATTAATTTTAATATTTAAAATTTTATTTTTGGTCCGGTCAAAAATTGTTTTTGATTGGTTCACGAGATTTCGGATCGAATTGTTCGAGTCCGTAAATTTTAAAATTGATTTTGGATAAATTTGAATTTTTGGAAAATTTTAATATTTTATCCGTAAATTGAATTTTGAAATCAATTATTTTGGTACAATTGATGATAAGATATGATCTTATGATATATTAAGTAAAATATGATTTTATTTGTAAAATTGGATTTTATAGATAAAATATGATTTTATTTGATATAGAGATAAAATATGATTTTATATGTGAAATGAGATTTTATATATAAAATATGATTTTATCTTGTTTAAATTTGAATTGCCACAGCATGTTATCCAATAAATTAATTTTGAATTAAATGTTATTGGATAAGGATGATCGATTGCCATGACCAATTTTGTAGGTGTATGTTAGGAATTTACATTTTGTCTTTATTATTGTTGGTTTTATTAATGGGCCTGGTTTATGGCCCGATATGAATGTCATATGTAATAAAAGTGGGCTTGGTTTATAGCCCGTTCCCACCCCCTAAAAATGTATCCCCTACTTGTCATTGTTATTTATTGTAAATACATTAGATTTAGTGGGAGATCAAGATTTGAAGATGGTGGGCCCAGCAAACAATGAAGACTGAAGAAATGTAAATTGGAAGCATATGTAATAGGATTGCATTTGCATACTGCATATTACCTAGGATTGGACTAAGACCCGTGATTGGCAACCACGGGTCAATTAGAAATGGAATCGATCATCCTATATAATATGTGATATTATGATTGCATGCATGTTTAGACATAAATTGCGTGAATCCGGCAATGCATGCAATAAATTAAATATGATGAGACAAATATTTTTATAAATAAAATCCCTCATTTTAAATATGATTTAAAATTTATATCAAGATAAATAAAGGAAATTTAAATATTGTTTAAATGTTCCTACCTTCCATCAACGGTCAATGTATGTGATGCTACCCGCGGATACGGTCCGGCTCATATTATTGGGGGGGCCCGTCCGTCGGAAAGCTGTACATTGGATCGACAAATGTTGTAAGTTGGGTGGAACTCCCATGGGATCGGCTCATATTATTGGGGATCCACATGGCGACCGTCCATCACAACTTAATATTGATGGGTAATCTTGACATGTCACTTTAAACGGCGTCATATTATTGGGCCCTTATTGGACATGAGGTAAACACATGGGGGTTGCTTTGGAAGCAATTGGGCTCTACCTTTTGAGAATTATGGTTGGCTGATATTATTCGGGACCATAAGTTTGTCAATTGGACTCCATGTTCTCACTAAGGAAAAAGTTTCCCGTTTTCACTAGAGGGTGGTGAAATCGTTAAAATAGTGGGAGTGAGATTCATAAAATTAAATTCGCCTATTTTATGTCTTAGTAAATTGTTAAACAATCATTGATATATGTCTGTTTTTCTTTTCAGTATTTCATACAATGAATTCGCGAAATCCATTATTCTCGATCCTCGAACAAAACAAGTTGACTGGCGCCAACTATACGGAATGGTTCCGGAAGTTGAAGATTGTCTTAACTTCGGAGAAAATGCTCTACGTGTTAGAGAAAGCACCTCCGAAGGAAGCACCAGCTGACATAAGTCCGGAGGAATTGGCCAAACTTGATGCATGGTGTGACCATGACATCAAGACCAAATGCTATATGCAAGCCTCGATGTCTGATGAACTCCAGAGGCGATTTGAGGACACGGTGAATGCTGCTGACATTCACACGCAACTCAAGGAACTTTTTGGGGCTCAGTCGAGGGCTGAAAGGTTCGCTACTGTTAAGGAGTTGATGACGTGCCGCATGCGTGAAGGGACTTCGGTCCGTGATCATGGGGTACGAGTGATTTGGCTCATACAGAAGTTGGCGACCCTAGATTTGGTGTTGGAGCATGAACTCAATGTGGATTTATTGCTTCTGTCTCTTCCTTCTTCATTTGATGGATTTGTGATAAATTTTAATATGAACAAGATAGAGGCCACCCTTGAAGAGATGGTCAATATGCTCGTTACATATGAATCCACACTTAAGAAGGATAAGCCAGCTTTCTTGGTGGGCTCCTCATCTTCTGCTAAGAAGGGGCCAAGTATGAAGGGCAAGAAACGTTCTACCCCACCCAAGAAAGTCGAGCCCGAGAAGAAGCAAAAGACAAAGGCTTCAAACAATGGAAAATCCAAGGATGTTTGCCATTACTGCAAGAAGCCGGGTCATTGGAAGCGCAACTGCAAGGAGTATCTTGAGCAGTTGGGAACTGCAAAGGGTATGTTCTATATCGAAATAAACATGTCACTTAATACAACTTCTTGGGTATTGGATACCGGATGTGGATCTCACATTTGCAATGATTTGCAGGTGATGACAAGAAGTCGCAGGCTTAGAATGGGTGAGACCCAGCTGAGGCTCGGGAATGGTTCCAGAGTTGAAGCTACGGCCATTGGAGATGTTTGTTTGATTTTGCAGAATGGTTTTAAATTATTGTTGAGAGATGTTTTATTTGTGCCAGATTTAATTAAAAACATTATTTCTATTTCTATGCTTGATAGAGATGGTTATTCTTGTAATTTTGTGAATGGGATTTGCAATATTTACAAGAATGAATGTTTAATTGGAAATGGACAACTTGAAAACGATCTATACAATTTAAAACTAAAAGACGTTCCAGTGAATTGTATTGACAAACCTGCGACAACAAACAAAAGGAAAATCGATAGTCAAAACCCGGCAAACCTTTGGCACGCTAGACTAGGTCATATTTCCTCAAGGAGGATGAACAAGCTAGTGGGAGAGGGCATGTTTGATATGTCTGATATTAACTCTCTACCTACTTGTGAATCCTGCCTAAAAGGAAAAATGACTAAATCTCATTTTAAGGGGAAGCCTGAGCGTAGTCAAAATCTGTTGGATTTGATCCATACAGATGTTTGTGGTCCATTTAGAGTAGGGACTCAACATGGCCACACCTACTTCATTACCTTTACTGATGATTATTCAAGGTATGAGTATTTATATTTAATGAAATATAAGTCTGAAGCATTTGAAAAGTTCAAAGAATTCAAGGCTGAAGTAGAAAACAAGCTAGGTAAAAGTATTAAAGCACTTCGATCGGATCGAGGTGGAGAATACTTGAGTACCGAGTTTTTGGACTATCTAAAAGAGAATGGGATTCTCTCTCAGTGGACACCTCCTATGACACCACAGCTTAATGGTGTATCGGAGCGTCGTAATCGAACTTTGTTGGATATGGTTCGATCTATGATGAGCTTCACTGAGCTTCCACCTTCGTTTTGGGGCTATGCGCTTGAAACGGCGGTATTGTTGTTGAACAACGTCCACACTAAAGCAGTGGACAAAACACCATACGAGTTATGGAATGGCAAAGATCCTAAGTATTCGTACTTGAGGATTTGGGGATGTCCTGCTTACGTGAAGCGGACAGTGGGAGATAAGTTGGATAGTCGATCCAGCTTATGTTATTTTGTAGGGTATCCGAAGAATTCAATCGGATATTATTTCTATTATCCTGCTGAAACAAAGGTGTTTGTTTCTAGGAATGCCACCTTCTTGGAGAAGGAGTTCTTATTGGATAAGAAAGGCGAGATGATGGAACTCGAAGAAGTTCGAGAAGAACCCAAAATACAAAATAACGATCCTACACCTCAGGAACCATTGCTGGACACGCCTGCACCTAGAAGGTCCGAGAGGACTTCTAGACCTCCAGTTCGATATGGTCTTCTTCTTGAAGGGGATCAAGATGAACCCGACATTGGATGTGATCCAAGAAACTTCAAGGAAGCAATTTCTGATGCGGATTCGAATTTATGGCTTGAAGCTATGCAGTCTGAATTGGATTCGATGCATACGAACCAAGTCTGGTCTTTAGTAGATCCTCCCGATGGAATTGTTCCAATAGGGTGTAAATGGATCTACAAAAGAAAGCTTGGGCCTGATGGTAAGGTATTGACCTACAAGGCGCGATTGGTGGCTAAAGGTTATACTCAAAGGCAAGGAGTTGACTATGACGAAACCTTTTCACCAGTTGCAATGTTCAAGTCCATAAGAATCCTAATTGCCATAGCTGCATGGTATGACTATGAGATATGGCAAATGGATGTGAAGACTGCTTTTCTTAATGGAGACATTAAGGAGGAAATCTATATGAAGCAGCCTGAGGGGTTCACATCCATGGGAAGCGAGCATAAGGTATGCAAGCTTCAGAGATCAATTTATGGTCTAAAACAAGCATCAAGAAGTTGGAACCAGAAATTTGATGAAACAATAAAAGATTTTGGTTTCATCAAGAACCCGGAGGAACCGTGCGTGTACAAGAAAGTAGTTAAGGATGCTGTGACATTCTTAGTACTTTATGTTGATGACATCCTACTCATTGGGAATGATGTAGGGATGTTGCAGTCAACAAAGATATGGTTATCAGGTAGATTTTCGATGAAGGATTTGGGAGAGGCATCCTACATTCTTGGGATACAGATCTATAGAGATAGGTCTAAGAGAATGATAGGACTCACTCAATCAACCTACATCGATACCATATTGAAACGGTTTTCAATGGATGGGTCCAAAAGAGGACATCTACCCATGTGTCATGGAGTTTCTCTATCCAAGTCTATGTGTCCCAAGACTGATGAAGAGATAGAGAATATGACACATGTACCATATGCGTCAGCTATAGGTAGTATCATGTATGGGATGATATCTACCAGACCGGATGTAGCATTTGCTCTGAGTGTCACGAGCAGATATCAGTCTAATCCTGGTCAAATGCATTGGAAAGCCATGAAGGACATTCTTAAGTACTTGCGAAGGACTAAGAATATGTTCATGGTTTATGGAGGACGAGAACTCAAATTGGAAGGCTATACCGACTCTAGCTTCCAAAGTGATGTGGATGACTCGAAGTCAACCTCTGGATTTGTGTTCATGCTCAATGGCGGTGCTGTCTCTTGGAAGAGTTCCAAGCAGGACACCACAGCGGATTCCACCACTGAGGCTGAATACATTGCAGCATCAGCTGCTGCTAAAGAGGCCGTTTGGATGAGGAATTTCGTCCAAGAGTTGGGCGTCATTCCTGAATTTGTTGGTCCAGTCCCGGTGTACTGCGACAACACGGGTGCCGTTGCTCAAGCAAAGGAACCAAGGTCTCATCAAAGATCCAAACACGTACTGAGGAAATACCACATAATCCGGGAGATTGTGGAAAGAGGAGACATCATTGTCGAACGAGTGGCCTCTGCAGACAATATCGCTGATCCGCTTACTAAGCCCTTGCCAGGACCATTGTTTGACAAACATCGCGAAGCAATGGGTCTACGTAGTATGACTAGTTGGCTATAGGGCAAGTGGGAGATTGTAAGAGTGGGTGCCCAGTGAGCCAACTGTGTGGCTATGGGCTTTGATGACTCTTTGTATAAACAATCTTTTGTTTAATATTATTTACACTTTTATGGCAATGACTTTATATTACTTCATATTGTTATATTGTGATATACTATTGTTGTTTTGATAAAGACCTTGAATATACTATAGTGTATGTAAGATGTGGTAGAACATGGAGATGTCTATCATGAAATACATCTTATAGTCACTGTATGTTCTAAAACCGTTCCTAGTCGATTGAGCCGTCCGATAATAAGGATAAGGATCGCTCGAGTTTGAGACTAGCATTTGCGATGCGGAGTACCACGTTTCATTGGTAGGGAACATGGAGATGTTCGAAGCATGCAAATGGATATTCATAGGATGAATAATCGAACTACCCTATCCGGACTTTCCAAGTGGTTATCACTTATCGAGTGGATTAAGTCCGCGGTTTTGGTTGTACACCATTAGTCCTTACGACTTGAAACATCATGGAGACTCTATATGCTAGTGCTGTGTTTTGACTCGTTTACCGACTCTATGGGGGTCATCAGGTGTCGAGATTGGGTACAGTTACGACACATATAGGAGTCAATGCATTGTTGTCAAGGATTCACCACATACTTGCGAGTGTGGATATCCTATGCGATCTGAGGAGATATTAGTGTGATAAATCTCTGGCCAGAGTAATTGATGTGATTTAAGAAATGGTTTCTTAGTAGCACATGCGATGTCACTAATTTGATCTTCAAGATGTATTGCATAGTTATCGAATCTTGAGCGACTCTCGATATACCAATGGTTGTTGATTCGATCGGGATATTTGGATGAAGGGACCGTACTGTACGCTAACCAAAATCTACTGGTTCTTGTAGGCACTATCAGTGATACCTAGGGAATCATGGGGCGATGTTGCTAGGCGCTTTACCATGATTCGTTGGGCAAGTCGGAAAGTGTTGTTCCGAGTCACAAGGAGTTGTGAGCCCACGGCTAGCTGTATCCCTGAACCATTGAGGGTCACACAGTGTAATGGAGTTTTAATCCCCGTTGAGATAGTTAAATTTAAAGAGTTAAATTTAATGAACTAAGGAGTTGGACTTCTTAAATAAGAGTAAGGGAGTAGGATTTCCTAAAATGACATAGGGATGGACATTTTTGGAAACCACTGAATTCGGATTCAGGAAAATTTATTTTGACTTTAAAATGTGCAGAAATGGTTTCTGTGCACATTGGTGAAATCAGTTCATCAATCGGAGTCACGATGAATTTTATATTAATTTCTGAACGAGCGGGCTTTGCTTGTCGGGCCCCAGCTTATGACTAATGGGCCCTAAGGTGTTAGTGGCCTGCATTATAAATAAGTTATTTCAGTACAGAAATTACACACAACAGGTCATAATTTTTGAGAGCAAAAATCGAAAACCCTAGTCTCTCTAAAAGAAAATTTCGGCCGACCCCTCCCCCTCTGCCCGAGAAAATTCCGGTCTGTGATTTTGAATTGCGGTCAGGAATAACGAATCAGATTCGTGTAATCTCTTCGCAGAAAACTTCTGATAGATTTTCTAGTGCAATCTATCAGAGGGATTAAACCTCTGTTTGTGGACCTGATTGAAGGAGTTCATCGGTTCCAGGGAGAGACAACAAGAGCAGATCAAATCTGTTGGTGTCCATTAATCTCGTTGCGAGATTGGAGGTAAAATTTAATAACTGTTATTTAAATTTTACACACACAATAATTTAATCGTTGAACGGTTGATACCCACACTATGGAATTGTTCCATAACAAAATTTTTAAACTTCCGCTGCACCGGGTATCAATCGTGATTGATCTGACAGCCAGTTTTCCTACAGGGTGTTGCTAAAAACTGGTGGATCACAACGAAGAGAGCCATGAAAAATCGAGGTACAGCTATTAACTGGAATCTTTTCAAATATGAGTTTTATAAGCGGTTTTTCCCAGTTTCGTACCAAAAGGACAAGGGAGCCGAGTTTTCCAATCTGAGGCATGGGAATTTGAATATTGAGGAGTATGTAGCCACGTTTGATAGTTTGCTGAGATTTGCACCGCACATTGCCGACAACAAAGAAGCAAAAGCCAACCAGTTCATTAATGGATTGAACCCTGATATATTCACGTTGGTAAATACTGTTAGGCCTGATAATTTTGTGGATGCCATGAATCATGCAAAAGGAGCTGAAGCAAGTTTGTGGAGACAGAGAGGAGTTCCAGTTCTGCCTCAGCAGCCTAATCAGTCTCATAACCAACCACCACATTACCAGAATCAATATTTTCAATTTTAGAATCAACCACCGAGTTTTGAGGGTGGTAGAAGTGGAGGTAATAAGAAGGATTACTATCATCCGAAGGGGAAGCAGTTTAAGAAGAACGGAAGCAGTTCTTCAAGCTCTAGTGGCTCGAGGAAGTTCGGATCGGGACAGAGTTCGTGTCAGTCAGACATTTATTGTGCCAATTGCGGAGGTCGTCACTCCAGTGATTAGTATAGAGGTATTTTTGGAAGCTGCTATATCTGTAACCAGGCGGGGAACTTTGCCAGATCGTGTCCTCAGCGGGGCTTTGAGCAAGCACAAAGTGGAAGTTCTTCGAGACAGACAGCTCAGCATCAGCGACAAGCATCTACGGTCCACTCTTTCCAACCTCAGCAGCAGAATAGACAGGAAGGTAACCAGCATGCAAACCAACCTCCCAGACAACAGGCACAAGTTTATGCTCTGACTGAGGATCAGGCTCAAGCTGCACCCGATAATGATATAACAGGTAAACGTTCAATTTGGGTTTTTCTGCTCTTTTTGGACTGTTAGATACTTGTGAGTCTCTTTCATTCTTATTGAAGAATTTGTTTAATGTTTATCGTGCCTCTAACTTTTGTCTGGTCATTTGAATTGACGAACACTCCTGTAGTGTTGTTAATTTTTCTATTAACCGGATCTTTCAAAAGTATTAGTTGAAGCTAGGAATTCTTATCGATGATTTTGCTTGTCTTCTTGGAATGAGAATTGTACTTATCATGCAGAGCTTTTGAGAATCGTATATCAGATTTTGGTGCCGAGCAGTTGTACACTATTCTTCGATGTCTGAATTTTGATTGGATCGAGTTAAAAATTTTCTCGATTTTATGATCTGGTGATGGAATTTCTGTTGATCAGCACTCCAGTATTCTTGAATTCGGTACGGATGATCTTTCAGTACTCTAGATTTCTTATTATTGAGAATTTTGGATATACTCTTATTCAGAGGAATCATGCTCTAGTCTAGACATTGAGGCAACTGAAGATGCTCGAGACTCAAGGTCTGGCTCTGGACTTGCGCTCGCAGCGATCTTATTGATTGGAAGATTTGGCATCGTTTCCTTACGAGGAGATTTCCGCGATCTTTTCTAATATTTGGAGTGGAAGGATTTGTTCTTATTTTATCTACTATCTGATTTTGATTTTCCGATTGATGAAATCTGCTACCGTATTCTTTACAAAATGACTTTTAGTCAGGACCAGAGGATTGATATTTTGTCAGAGGTCTTCAGAGGTATTGTTTTACCGAAGTCTGTCAATTTAGACAGAGATCCTCGATGCACTCGTTCTTTCGGCATAGACTTCGAAGAGACATTTGTTGTTTGATCACAACGTATTTTATTTCGATATCCTCAGATCGACGGACAGTCAAATCAGACGAGACAAAAGTTAGGGGAGGTGCCATGAGTTGTAGTGCTCGACTTAGCACTAGTTAGCAGAATCCTTGAATTCTTGTGGAAACTTCGTACAATGACAACTATTTGATTAATTATTGAAGGCAATTTTCAAGCATTGTATGAGAAGAGAGGAAGATTCCCGTTAATACGAGATGATTTTCTGTGTCATATGAGTTGGAACCAGAGATGATTCGATTTGTAACTGAGCATAGAAAGATTTTCTGACGAGAATGTGACGATTTTCGATAGACGGACAGAGTATTGCTGAATTAACTGACCAGAGTTTCTTATGTTCTTTAATTGTTGAGATGTCGAATTGCTTGAGACGAATTATTAAGAGTTTCGACTAGAATTAGAAACAGCTTCGAAACTAACCGAATTCAGTTTTTGATAGTGCAGTGATGATGTTTCGGACTTGAAGGAGTATTTGAGAGACAGAGTTCGAATTGGAGAAGAATTTTTGGACTTATTTATGAGGAGTGAATTCTTATTGCAGTCTCTTGATTCTATCTCGTCCTTGTGTTGGAACCGTATCTGATTTCGAGGACGAAATCTCTTTTTAGAGGGGGAGAATTGTAACGCCCCAAATTTATCTTAATTGAGTTTATTTGAGATAATCAGAGATTGCAGAGTTCAAGAGCGGACTTGATTTTGATTAGGGTCTATTTTGCAATTTTTGGATTTTTCAGGGACTAAAACGCAAAAATTTGATTTGTTACATTACTTGGTCTTGGAATGAGATTGACCAAGTCTCCTTTTCCTCTTTCTCATTCTTCTTCATGTTTCCCCTCCATTGTTGAGATTCCAAACGCCTTTCAAGCTTTCAGATTTCAGTCTGAGCTCGATCCGTCCGTTAGAATTTGTTTCTGAAGACAGATTAGCGATCATAGTAGCTAAAGCTTTGTTGTATAGTAATTATTTCTCTGATCAGTTGTACTTCATATTCCAAATGTTGTTAGAATCGACTGAGTTTCGGATATGATGTTCTTGAACTAGTTCTTATCGTTTATTATTCGTCAGATCAAAATTAGAGCGTCGTTTGGATTTGTTACGAATTTATTGTTGATTTTCGAGAATTTGGGTTTTGAGATTTGTTTGTTTTGAGTTGTTGTTGATGATGTGATGTTGGTTTGAGAGTATTCGATGTATTTACTGCTTTCTGTGATTTCGGATTGATCAGAATATAGCCGTTATGCCGCCGATTTGAGTTGTGGACTATAGTTTGGCTTGAGTTGATTTGAGCCGTATTCAGTCGAGTTTGAATGTCGATATTGAACTCGAGCCTTTTTTACTTCTTTTACAGATTCGTTCAAAAGCCGTTGAGTTGCGAGGTTGCAAGAGTTGAATCGTTTTGAAGATTGAAGCCGGTATAGTATCGATTTCTTATTATCGACTGAGGAAGTTTGAATGAGTATTAAATGAGTATTTTGTTGTTTTACAGAGTTGAAGATTGTGAAGCATCAAAATTGGTATAATACGACTTACACTGAAATGGAACGAGTGACTCGAATCCCACTTGATTCGAGTATTCTGAAGAAATCACATACCTGCATGTTAATTGAATTACTTGAATTTATTGAATGAGTTATGATTTGCATTGCATTCATATTGAGCCAAATGATTCAGTTCATTTTGAATTAGACATTCTGAGAATTATAGTATAGGGCATTGGTAGGCGAGTTACTACAATGACCGACTTAACTCTCTATAGTTGCTTCAGAGTCTAGAGGATTGTAATATGCACTATCCATCTCGAGGAGAGAGTCGGTGTGATTTGTGTGATATTTCATCCTCGAGATCCCAATAAATGAAGAGAATAACCGGAGTACCTTTTGATTATCCAAACTTGATAATTCCGGATTTTAAAGACATGCACTTCATCTTAGATTCCTCTTGAATTGCTTTTTGAAAATTGTTTATCATGAGTTGATATATTAATTGATATTGCATGTTTGTTGCTTATACTAGAAATATTATTCTCATCGGTTTATCCGGCTGTTGTCTTGTCTTTGTATGCGTGGCGATAGGTAGGGCAGGACCGAGTCAGAGATCGCATGGCTAGATGGTTGAGTTGATAGAAGTGAGGACTTGGTGTTTAAAAGTCGAATATGTAATCGAACTTAGATTGTATTCGAGCTCGTTATGTATTGTATTGCATTGAATAAGCTAGTCTGAAGCATGTTCTACTAGTTTGAGATTGTATAACTCTAGAACTACATTGTATCGAACTTCTTGCTTTCGATTCTTTTGTACGCTTCTGGATATCTTGTTGTTGATAGATGTTAGTTGGATCATGTCGGAGTCTTTCCGGGTGTTAGATTATACTTTTGGAGTTGTTTTCGGAGCAGAAATAGCAGGAGAAGCGCGCCCACGTATCCTGGAAGGAGCGCCCGCGCGGCCTGCACCCCCCGGACAGGGCGCTGTGCACGGCCGCACCTCCCAAGGGCACGACCGCGCAGCCCCTCCCCTAAAAAAATGTTGGTTATCTTTTACCTCTCGATTGTTGATTGTATGGTTTATTTATGTTTAGTTGATTAGAATCCGGGTCCTCACAAGAATAATAAAAAATGGCTCGAAGGGTTCCAGGCTATCAGGAGGATCAGATGATCCGAATGTATTATTTAAGCAGTAACGTCACAGCGGGGACACGTGTTCAGAGGGGGTTTAAGGGGAGATCGGACGATCCAATCGCAGGGATTGGACCATCCGATCTATGCCTATATATAGGGGCCGAGAACTACCCATTTCACTCTCACCATTTCCTCTCCTCTCTCATTCTAGCTCGGTTTTAGGGCTTTTTAGGCATCCTATTGGAACGCCGAGAGTGGCGGAGCGCTGTAGGGATAGTAGCCAAACAATGCCTAAGTTTTGCGGTAGTCGTCATCAGCGGGCTAACAACGGACGCATCTATAATTTTGGATCCCTATAGATATTAGGGAGTACGTAATAACTTAGTTAAGGCTTTTAGAGCACTATAAGTGATATAGTGTCTATGTGATTGTAGGCTTGGACTAGAGAGCAGGATTTGCTAGGTAACTCTTATTGTTGAGAATAAGGTACAAACGTATTATCCGAGATACCAGGTTGAATATACATGTATAATGTTTGCATGTTTTTTGTGGCATTATTATGTGCATTGATATTATGCGGCATGCATGTACACATTGAGCTTTATTCCTTGATTTTGCATAGCCTATATTAGGGGTCGCTCAGCCTCGTATTTTAGTGGATGGTTTTCCATGGACTTGGAACCGGTTATATCCACAGTTATATGGTATGAGAGCCACCTCCTCATACAACGGTCCAGCGTGTTACATACCATGACGCCTTGACTGAGCAGTCTTCTAGATAGGTTTTTCAGTACCCTTCATATTGCATGTGTACACATAGTAGATGTATCTTCGTACTTATGTATTGATCTTTTTATGCTCACGTACATAGTGTTTTGTGTTGGATACCCTATTCTATGAGGCAGGACTTAGGTTGGACGAACCAGGAGGTTAGTTTTGAACTTTAGTACTATAATTTTCGATGGGTTTGTATTATATTATTTGATTTTTGGCCCGGTTGTTCTGCCGGTGATTTTGTATTTTGGTTCTAGTTTCCATTGTTTATTTAAATGTCGTGCTTTAAGTTAATTGCATGTTTAGCTTTGATTCATTAGTGATTCTGAAACGACCCTAACCTCTAATCTTAAATTTAAATAATAAAGAAAATACGGATTTATAAAAATTTTGCCATGACTTGTTTGAAAGTAAACAAAGCCACCATGTCAAACACAACAATTCTAACAAAATGAAATAAACGACTGGTAAAAATCCTAACTGCGATAATCATAAATCAAGAAAGGATAAAGGCAACCCCACACGGTTGCAATAATAGCGATAACAATTTGAAAGGATAAAATTTAAGCACGGGGAGAACACATCCTGGCTAAACTGAAAGTACTCAAACTAAAATTCTTTATTACAATCATAGTCTTATGCGGAACTTAAAAAGTAGCGACGGTCATAGGGCCTTGCACCGCCGGCGGCCTCAACCCCGAGGATCCTGTCCCTCAGTCTCTAGATACTCCTCCTCACCTGACAATCAAACAATCATAGTGAGTCTAATGACTCAGCAAGTATAAACAGTGTAATAACAAGGGTTTGAAATAACTGCAGTAATACTCAAAATACTGTACATATTATACTTGAAACTTAAGCTGTAAAAATGCGCATGCTACAAGAGAATGAGACAACATGTAAATGATGAACACACGCCAACTCAATCTATGAAACTCTAGAACTTTCTTAACTTAACTGAAACTCATGCATGACTAAAAATTGAATGCAATAAGACGAGTCAACTGATATTTAAACTGAAACTGAGAACTTATGTGAGACCTCGTTTCTAATCAACTAATATCAGACGACAAGCGATATAATCTCATAACAATGCTAATACCACAACAACAAGGCAATCCCAACAAATCTCAAAACTCAAACTTTCGAAAATGGCTTCCAAAAATCATAACAATTCCGAACGTCGCTCTACTTCAAAACCGATAGATAATAAACGATCAAAACACTGAAGAGAACAACATACTCGAATCTAGAACGATTCTAACAACATCCAAAAACTATAATACGTCGGATTGAAGAAGAACTTACGATAGAACGAAGCTCTCGCTGCAGTGATCGTTAAACTGCCTTCAGAAATAATTTCCAACGGACGGATCGAGCCCGGAATGAAATCACAAAGCTCAAAAGCTCAAAAGTGGCATCTACAATGGAGGAGGCGTGCTTGAGGAAGGAGGAGAAGGCTTCTCCAATCAAATCCAAGTGTAGATAATATATAAAAATCAATATTTGCATTTTAGTCCCTGAAATTTCCAAAATTTGCAAAAAGGACCCTGATCAAAATCAAACCGGCTCGAGAACTCTGCAATCTCTGATTAACTCAAATAAACTCATTTAAGATAAAAACGGGGCGTTACAATTCTCTCCCACTAAGAAAAGATTTCGTCCTCGAAATCAACGAGAACCGTAAATCAAAGATAGAATAAAGAACTAAAGACAGTAAGAAGAACTCACGTCATCCGAATAACTCTGGAAAACGCTGTCTCATGTCAGACTCTGTCTCCCAAGTCGCTTCCTCGACTCCGTGACGGCTCCACTGTACTTTCATCAACGGAATAACCTTGGTTCTGAGTTGCTTTTCTTTCCGATCAAGGATCTGAATCGGTCGTTCAAAATAGCTCAGGGTCTCGTATAACTCGGCTTCGTCAGGCTGAAGGATATGAGAAATATCTGGTTGATACTTTTGCAGCATAGAGACGTGAAAAACGTCGTGAATACCAGATAAAGACGGAGGAAGTGCAAGTCTGTAGGCAAGATCGCCTATCCTCTCGAGAATCTCGTACGGACCGATGAATCTCGGAGATAATTTTCCTCTTTTCCCAAATCTAACAGTGCCTCTGAAAGGTGAAATCTTCAGAAAGACTCGGTCTCCTTGATCAAAACTCAGAGGTCTACGCCTGACATTCGCATACTTCGCCTGTCTATCTTGAGCTGACTTCATTCTGGTCTGAATGATCTTAACCTGTTCTGCCATATCTCTAAGCATCTCCGGTCCCAAATCTGGTGACTCGGACAATTCATCCCAAAGCAACGGAGATCGGCACTTTCTACCATACAAAGCCTCAAAAGGCGTCATACCGATACTCGCTTGGAAGCTGTTGTTGTAAGAAAACTCGACAAGAGGCAAAGAATCCTGCCAACTAGTGCCAAAGTCTAGCACTACCGCTCGCAGCATATCCTCTAACGTCTAGATAGTCCGCTCTGACTGTCCATCGGTCTGAGGATGATAAGCTGTACTCAGATGCAATCGAGTACCAAGTGCCCCCTGAAGACTGTGCCAGAAGTGAGAAGTGAATCTAGGATCTCTGTCTGAAACGATCGACTTCGGCAAACCATGCAGTCTCACAACATTGCTAACATACAACTCAGCCATCTGATCATGACGATACGTCATCCTGTACGGAATAAAACACACAGACTTTGTCAATCGGTCGATCACTACCCAAATGGCATCGCATCCTTGAACGGATCGTGGTAGCTTCGTGACGAAATCCATGGAAATGTGATCCCACTTCCATTCAGGAACAGATAGACTATGCAACAGACCTCCTGGTCGCTTCCGTTCTGCTTTCACGTGCTGACAATTCAAACACCGAGATACAAACCTCGCTACGTCGCTCTTCATTCTCTTCCACCAAAACTGAATCTTCAGATCGTTGTACATCTTACGACCTCCAGGATGAATACTAAACCGACTGCAATAAGCCTCTCGAAGAATACGCTGCCTCAACTCCGAAATATCAGGCACAACAATACGGTTATTCACATACAGTACATAATCTCTAACCTGAAATTCAGACTGATGCACAGATCTGACTTTCTCTACTAAAACCTGAATGCTCAGCTCAGACTTCTGTGCTTCTCTGATTGCAACAAACAACTCTGGTTCGGCTTGAATAGAAAACACTCTGATAGTCTCCCTATCTGTTTCAAACTCTAAACCAAAAGTGCAACAATCATCGATCAACTGAGAAACACCAATAGTAGAAAGAGATAAAGAACATAGCTTTCGGCTCAAGGCATCTGCAACTACATTCGACTTTCCCGGATAATACTTTATTTCACAGTCGAAATCCTTCAACAGATCTAACCATCTTCTCTGTCTCATATTCAGCTCTGCCTGTGAAAACAAGTACTTAAGGCTCTTATGGTCAGAAAAGATCTCGAAAGACTCACCATAAAGATAGTGACGCCAGATCTTCAGAGCAAAGACGATCGCAGCTAGTTCAAGATCATGAACCGGATAACGAGTCTCGTGCGGTTTCAGCTGCCTTGATGCATACGCTATCACATGCTTATGCTGCATAAGAACACAACCCAAGACTCGGTTAGAAGCATCACAATAGACTGTGAAACCTCCAGTACCCTTCGGAATAGAAAGAATTGGAGCAATGGTCAGTCTCCTCTTCAGATCAACAAAGCTAGCCTCTCAATCTGGAGTCCAAACAAAAGGCGCATTCTTCTAAGTCAGCTGGGTAATAGGCTTGGCAATAGATGAGAAACCCTTGATGAAACGACGGTAATAACCAGCTAATCCCATGAAGCTTCGGATCTCCGGCACTGAAGTAGGTCTAGGCCAATTCATAACCGCTTCAATCTTGCTGGGATCGACAGAAATTCCATCTCCCGAAATGATATGACCGAGAAAGACAACTCGATCTAACCAGAATTCACACTTAGACAGCTTGGCAAACAACTGCTCAACTCGCAAAATCTGCAGTACGGTCCTCAACTGCTCTGCATGGTCAGTACGGTTCTTCGAGTAGACAAGAATATCATCGATAAAGATAATGACGAACTCATCTAAATAACGTTGAAAGATACGGTTCATCAAACCCATAAAAACCGCTGGAGCGTTAGTCAAACCGAACGGCATGACTATAAACTCAAAATGACCATACCTCGTTCTGAATGCGGTCTTAAGAACGTCTTCCTCTCGCACTCTCAACTGGTGATAACCTGACCTCAGATCAATCTTAGAGTAGACAAAAGAACCCTGCAGTTGATCAAAAAGGTCATCTATTCGGGGTAAAGGATACCTGTTCTTAACTGTAGCTTGATTCAATTGGCGGTAGTTGATACAGAGCCGCATAGAACCATCCTTCTTCCGAACAAAAAGCAGAGGAGCACCCCAAGGCGATACACTAGGTCTGATGTATCCCTTGGCAATCAAATCCTCAAGCTGCTCCTTCAACTCTCTCAATTCAATAAGTGCCATACGATAAGGAGCTTTTGAAATAGGTTGAGTACCTGGCACTAAGTCAATGCTGAATTCAACCTCTCGAATGGGTGGCAATCCAGGAACATCTTCCGGAAACACATCAGCAAAATCTCTAACCACTGGTAAGTCAACCAAAGCTGGGCTAGATTTCAGTACATCAACCGCATAAACCAAAAATCCTTCTGCACCTCTCTGTAACAAACGAGTCATAGATAACACTGAAATCAAAGGAATTCTAGATCGAGAACCCTTACCAAAGAATTTCCACTCGTCTGCCATTTTAGGTCTGAATCTGACAACTTTCAGAAAACAATCGACTGTTGCCCTGTACTTGGTTAAAGCATCTATACCGACAATACAATCAAAATCTGACAACCCAAGCACAATACAATCGAATTCTAACAAATTTCCCTCAAAACAAAGTTCACAGTTCCTGACTAGTCTGACAGAAACAATTCCTCCACCCAAAGGTGAAGTAACAGCTACTATTGTAGGCAACAATTCAGTCGGCAAAGCATGCAATAACACAAATTTCTCAGAGATAAAGGAATGGGAAGCACCTGTATCTATCAAGAAATAAGCAGAATAACCAAAAATTGAACAGTTACCTGTTATAACATCGTCAGGTGCTGCTTGAGCCTGATCCTCTGTCAGAGCAAAGACTCGTGCTTGTTGTCTCGGAGGCTGATTTGCACTGGTACTACCTCCCTGTCTGTTCTACTGCTGCTGAGGTTGGAAAGAATGCACTGCAGACGACTGCCTCTCCGGCTGAACTGCAGGTCTAGACGAACTCCCACTCTGAGCTCTATCTCTGTTACATTGAGGGCACACCTTAGAGAAGTGTCCCGGTTGCTGACATGTGTTACAATTACCGAAGACTCCCACACACTGATCCAGTGAGTGTCTTCCCCCACACTTGCTGCAGTACAAGGCTGAAGATCCAGAACTCTGTCCTGAACCGAATTGCTTCGAACCACTGGAACTCGAAGAACTGTTCCCCTGCCTCTTGAACTGTTTACCTCTTTCTTTGTACTGATCTTTTCTGTTTCCCCCACTGTTTCCACCTTCATACCTTTGCTGCTGGTTCTGATGCTGCGATGGCTGATTCTGATACTGAGATGGTGGGTTCTGATACTGTCTCTGTTGCTGAGGTGCTACCTGGTTACCTCTTTGCCTCCACAAGCCTGCTTCCGCTCCCTTTGCGTAATTCATAGCATCCGCAAAGTTGTTAGGCCTGTTGGTGTTTACCAACGTGAAGACGTCGGGGTTCAAACCATTTATGAACTGATCTGCCTTAGCTTCTTCATCTTCGGCAATTAGCGGTGCAAAATGCAACAGACTATCGTACTTAGCTACGTACTCTTCAATGTTCAGATTCCCTTGCCTCAGGTTGGCAAACTCTGCTCCCTTATCTTTACGATACGAGATAGGGAAAAACCGCTTATAAAATTCAGATTTAAAAAGAGTCCAAGTAACTTCCGTACCTCTACTCTCCATTGCTTTCTTTGTCATGATCCACCAGCTCTTAGCAATCCCACGTAGCTGATGAATGACTAACCTGATTCTGCGGTCATCTGTGTAATCAATGGAATCGAATAGCTGATCAATATCATCCAACCAACTCTCGCAGTCAACTGGATTTTCTGAACCCATCAATAACGGCGGATTGAACGACTGAAACCTCTTCAGCAAGGTTTCCATAGGCGTTGCTGAAGCATCCAACTGATCAACTTCAGTGCTAGCCTGCTCAGTCGCAGGGATAACTGGCGGTGTGTTTCTGTTTATCACTCGACGAGGACCCATCTGATAATCAAAGGTTAGGACACGAGATATCTCAATCGCTACAATCAGTGCCCTTACAACCGCTTGGGATACCGGATACCAGTCGGTAACAGAAACAGTTATATCTCAAGTAGATCATGCTTAATAAATTAAATCACATAACCATGTAATTCAATAATTCTTAATAATAAATCATGCTTGCATGAAATTAAGTACACAGTTAAAATAATTCAAACACATGCGAGGAGTCAATACACGCAGACTCGATCTACCCGCTCACTCTAGTTCGACCAAGAATCTTAACGCTCTGATACCACTTAATGTGAGACCTCGTTTCTAATCAACTAATATCAGACGACAAGCGATATAATCTCATAACAATGCTAATACCACAACAACAAGGCAATCCCAACAAATCTCAAAACTCAAACTTTCGAAAATGGCTTCCAAAAATCATAACAATTCCGAACGTCGCTCTACTTCAAAACCGATAGATAATAAACGATCAGAACACTAAAGAGAACAACATACTCGAATCTAGAATGATTCTAACAACATCCAAAAACTATAATACGTCGGATCGAAGAAGAACTTACGATAGAACGAAGCTCTCGCTGCAGTGATCGCTAAACTGCCTTCAGAAATAATTTCCAACGGACGGATCGAGCCCGGAATGAAATCACAAAGCTCAAAAGCTCAAAAGTGGCGTCTACAATGGAGGAGGCATGCTTGAGGAAGGAGGAGAAGGCTTCTCCAATCAAATCCAAGTGTAGATAATATATAAAAATCAATATTTGCGTTTTAGTCCCTGAAATTTCCAAAATTTGCAAAAAGGACCCTGATCAAAATCAAACCGGCTCGAGAACTCTGCAATCTCCGATTAACTCAAATAAACTCATTTAAGATAAAAACGGGGCGTTACAACTTAGATCCTTGAATTGTGACCCTGTGGTTTCAATCATGATCATGGCTGCAGTGCACTATGCCGCATGGAAGTCAGGATATCTCCCAAACTCGTCTTGCCCTGTGATTGGTAAGGTAGGCCAAGATTTCTCTTAACCCCACACATACACATCCTTTGGTAAGGTAGGTCAGAACGTCTCCCAACCCCATACATACACGTCATTTCTTTAGTAACAATCATCTCACTTCATTCATAAAAATTTTTCTTTCGTACTTTCTTTCTTGCCTTGATATAAAAACTTAGCATGCATATGTAGATGTAATGTACTTGAAAATATTTACTCAATGATCATGCAAGAGACTCAAACATACAAGTATGCAACTTTAGGAAATGAGAATCAACACAAAGTTGTGGACATAGGGTGGGAGAGTGGTTGCCCCTAGGTGCTAAGACTCATACTTAACTATATTGCTCACAACCAAGGCATAACCCGAGCAATCACACCCAAAAGCCCATATCTCATTCTTACCTTAACTGAATTCGACCCCGCTCAAACCGACACTTTCCATATACTACAAACAACCCCTAGGACCAGATCGTATCCTCATTTGACAGCCCAAGAAATGCATACAAAATCCAACTTTGGACAGCCCCTTATTTTTTAACAAAAATTCTGCACCGGCACCTCAACTTCAAAGACCCATAACTCATTGAATACTTAACCGAAACGAGCCCATTTTATATCGAAACGACTACAATATCATAACCTAGACCTAGGACTAGCCCTAACCATGCCCAGACCTCTTTCGGTTCCTCCCCTGCCCCAAAAACAGAACTGCCCTGCCCATGGAGATCAACTCCTTACAACCATTATACTTGGAGGAAACTATCCCAAGCCCTTTTCCCTTGCCTCTACCTCCTTCTAAACCACCAAACACAACTATAGACATGTCTTAGGACTTTCCACAAACACTTTGGCAGCCCTCAACCATACCTCTACTCCACAAATTCAAAAACATCAATTTTTATGCACCAACAAGCCTTGAATTCATGAACAACCAATGCAACCAATTACCAAGCAATAAAATACACTTCACATGCTTCAAAAACAGCCCACTCACCATATAAAATTCGAAATTTAGGCTTACATCACTTCTGAAATTTTCAAGAGTGACAATATGCATTGAAACCAAACATTTTTCTCATCACAATGCATCATTCAACTCTTAATCATGAACATATGTGAAATTTTCGAAATTTAACATAACCCTAGCTGAAAAATCCCTAAAAAACGAAACCTAATCTTGCAAAAACATGAACCATTCGAAATATAACAAGAAACATGGAAAGAGGCTTAGTTAGCTTGCTTGAATGCCCAAGGAAATGAATATACTTGCCTTGATCTTTTCTACCCAATAAAAATCGAAATGAGAGGGATGAAGGCTGGAAACACTTGACTAACTTCAAGAACAACCTACCTAGGTGGCTTCCCGGCGGCGGCAAGAGGCGGCGGTGGCGGCGGCTGGAGCTTGGAGAAGGGGACGGTCGAAGGGGAGGGGAGAAATGAGAGAGTGGGGCGGCTACTAAGGGTTTGAGTGGCTAGGGTTTGCAAATAAATTGATTAAATGTGTTTTAAAAGTTTGAGTGTGTAGTGTGTACATGTGTGTAAGCATAGGTGTAAGTATTTAAAAGTAGGTGTGAGTGTTGCTTTAAAAGTACAACTTTAAAATACTACAACTTTTGCCTACTAACTTACACTAATAAAATTTGTAAGTTTAAAACCCCAAATTAAAAATATTATATTGGGTTTTACTAATCCGGGTTTATGAAAATTTTAAATTTTGAAAAAATTAAAAAATAAGCCCAATATTGCAATAATAAGAAAAATGATTTCTGATACCCGGGAACTTCTAACTTCTGAACTCTCATCTAATTTCCTCCTACCTCCCTACTAAACTTTTAAAATAACAATCTTGGAATTTACCGCCGAAATCCACCATCGCCTAGCACAGGAACCGGAAGTCACTGACTCAAAAATCTCAAAAAGATAAATAACTTAAAATATTTGAGCAACTTAAACTTTAAAGGAAACTCAAGAAATTAAAAAAAATCCAAGAAATTAAAATCATTAATATTGAAAATGAATTTAGGCACTATCTCAGGAATTAAAATCAACACTTTAAATATTTTGATGTCACTGCAATAAATGGAATATTTAAATAATAGCAGAGCGATTAAAATAATTTAAACAACTAGACAAACGTTTAAAATTAATTTAAATAAATACACAAGCAGTATAAAAACCTTTAAAATGATTTGGACAGATAAAAAAATTTAATTAAATAATCTAGACATTTAAAATCATTTAAATGAATAAACTAAACAATTAATTAAAATCATTTAAATAAGCAAGCTTATACCTTTAAAATATTTAAAATAAATAAGTTGCACAATAAAATCATTTGAATAAATAAATGATATTCTATTAACACATAATTTAAATAAATAATTTAAATCAATTAAACTTAAAAATAATAACCAAAATATTTATTTAATTTAATATATGCGAATTAGTAGATTGGATTTTAGGTACTACAATTCCTTCCCCTTTAAATGGAATTTCGTCCTCGAAATTCAGGATTTACTAACTAGGTCCAGATACATTAGACCCGGTTGGCACTAACTTTTCTTACCGAGCACCCACATGAGTTGAAGCTAAATAACTTACGATGTACACTCTTATACTTATTAGTGTCTATATCATAAAAAATCTGACTAATTCTTACTGCAATACATATTCACAATTCTTATTTGTTCCCAAATGATTTCTTCCTAAGAGAGATTTCAAATCACTGGTCCCATGTTACTTTAAAAGTTTTAATTCGTCACCTAAAGTCCTAAAATACCTTATACCTGCCTTGGTTTGATAACCTTAAATCCTGGATCGCAATTTCTAAGCATTAAAGTTCTGTATACCCAATAAAGAATTTATGTCGATCTTTACCAAAAATTAAAAGCTTTATAACCACGAAAATATGCTTAATGTCTATTCACCAGTTAAACTTAACTCATATAATCCAGAACTTGAACTCTTGAGAAATCCATAAGTTCCCAGAATACTTAGCAACTAAACACTAAACTTTTCTAAATAGGATAACTAAGGGACTATACAATTCTACCTCGTTAGACCTCGAAATAAGATATGAATCTGACCTATATTTCCCCAACATCGATACAGGAAACCCATCATGTATCACTAACAACTCTGTGCCAACTCGAATGATAAAACAAATTACCTATCTCCTCAACAATTTCATAAGGACCGACAAATCGAGTTAATTTTCTTATATACCCAAGTTAATAGTACTACCGAACAATGATACCTTCAAAAACAACCTAACAACCATTTTAAAATTCTAAAGGTCTACGCCACTTTTTAGCAATGATTTGCTTAATGCTCTTGGACTATGCTCAATCCCTTATTAGTTACTGCATCTCACAACGCCTCTATCGATGATTAAAATTCTCTTAAGCAACGACTCTAGTTCAGCTAACCTTTAAGTGGAACAAATGACTCTCCTCAACTTAGGATTGATTGACCTATTTCTCTAAATAAATCTAATCTAATCCTTGATAAAAAAAATATAACTATATAATCCATTGTTGCTCAGCTCCAAGATGTTATCCAATAATATAAAGAATCCAAATAGGCAACTACACAGATCCCAATTATTCATTCACCAATTTATACTTTCGTCTCTTAGGCATTCTTGATTCTACCGAATTTTAATTCTTAGTTAAAATCTTTCAACGGATTTATCCACCTTTTCTATCCCAGACGCAACGACTAGGAGATCCATATTTACACCTCAAGTCAAACTATACCACGAGTTATTATCCACTTATTGGATTAGATAGCCTCTAAGTACCAAACAATTCTTACATATCGCCTGAAGACATTTCTCAATTTCCTAGTTCAACTCGACAGCAAGTTCAAAAATCCAAAATTCCCAAATTATTATATCTACAACCTAAATTTATATTTCAAGAACTTAGTACCCAATTAGGCACCTTGAAGAGTTTGTAACCCGATCGTATATGCTTCCTCAGTATTCCTATAGTACATTAGTATTTCACCGGTAAATAAACCTACAGCTTATCAGGTAAACCGCTTGAATATTCTATTCTTTATTTTGTTCCCATAGTTTGGGCAATAGTCCTACCGATTGACATTCACAAAACCTTAGAATGCTAATATAAAGTACCCAAAAGTCTCTAGGGACAACTCTATTTCCTATCTCGCAACTGATCACCCATTCAGCTTACCAAAAAAATAATATGTTTACTCTTAACGATCCTATTTAAAATTGAAACAACACAATCAAATAATTTACTATCTAGCAATCTACTCACTAGAACTAGATACAATTGATAGTCGCTACTCCTAGGATCACAACAATAACTTAGGATTTTATCTAGTATAAATGCTAAATTCCAACAGTCTAAACGCTCACTAAGCGGCTACGAGTCAATTCTCTACACAAGAATTTGAAATAATAATTGAAATTATGATCCACCCAAATCCTCATCATGATGGATCATGAAAGGAAACAGACATACAAGTAATTCTGCTTAATGTGAAATGAAATGATGCAAGCATTACAAACAAAACGAGCTGAAAACAAAAATCTAGATAAGTGAAAACAACCAACTCATAATTAAATTCTAAGGATGGGTGAATAATAATGGAGGCTCCAAGAATAATGAATATGAGCCAACAAGATACAAATCTCGTGATCATTCATCCATGAGTAATGAAATCATGCTCAGACAATCAAAGCATGATTGAGAGCAATCGATGTGACTTCAGTCGAGAGAAGTCCACACAATTCAATAATCAGGGGAAACAACGGTCCCAAGGCATATTCAAATGTCAACCACAAAATAAGTAGATCACCGAAAATAAGGACAAAATGAATCTCACTCACATCAACATGTGACTCTAGAACCGAAGAAAAATTTCAAGAAGTGTGAGATAAGAATAAAGTATTATTAAAAGTTCAACCTATGTCAAAGTAGCAGAATACAACGTTGATTGATGGCATATGAATCCATAAATGAACAAAGGATGTGCAAAGAAATTTCGGATACTCAAAAGTATTCGTTGCAATGGATATGAGCACAAAAGAGGAAAAAGGAATTAATGATCGGAATAATAGTTCATATAATTGAAAGGCTCATAGTAACTGACTCACTATTTCCAAAATCATATTTGCCCATAAACAAAAGAAAAAACTCAAATTATCCATAATAATATAAACAAAGTATATACCTCAAGTCTTCACACCAGTTTGATTCACAACTTAACTGACAAAACATACATCTATAAATTTCTAAGCAAACTATACACTTAGTTTATCCGACTAAATTCCATCCATAAGAGAATAAATTACTACAAGAACACATCAATTAATATTTCCTAATGCGCAAGTTTAATGTTTTCAACCAACTCCAACATTCTCATCAAGAATTGTTAACATTGCCTAATAACTCAAACAATTCTCCTATACTGTCCAAAACTGGAAGGAACATTGGTACACCAACTCCGTTTAACTTGAAGTCGCATGCAAAAAAATAAACATTTGAATTGTACACTTTAAAACTACTAACAAAATTTTTTTTTAAAACAAAATTAAACACTTAAATTACACATTTAAAGGATTTAAACATCTATTTTGAAAATATTCTTTAAAAGATGACATCAAAACATTTAAAGCAATAAATCAATTACGACTATCATATAAAATTCATTAAAACTTACGGACCTTGAGGCGAGATCCCTTGAGTTTTGGCAACCGGCAGTAGGCTCAGCCCAAACCAAGGCCGTGCTCTGATACCAACTGAAATGACCCTAACCTCTAATCTTAAATTTAAATAATAAAGAAAATACGGATTTATAAAAATTTTGTCATGACTTGTTTGAAAGTAAACAAAGCCACCCTGTCACAAACAGCAATTCTAACAAAATGAAATAAACGACTGGTAAAAATCCTAACTGCGATAATCATAAATCACGAAAGGAAAAAGGCAACCCTACACGGTTGCAATAATAGCGATAACAATTTGAAAGGCTAAAATTTAAGCACAGGGAGAACACATCCTGGCTAAACTGAAAGTACTCAAACTAAAATTCTTTAATACAATCATAGTCTTATGCGGAACTTAAAAAGTAGCGATGGTCATAGGGCCTTGCACCGCCGGCAGCCTCAACCCCGAGGATCCTGCCTCTCACTCTCTAGATACTCCTCCTCACCTGACAATCAAACAAGCATAGAGAGTCTAATGACTCAGCAAGTATAAACAGTGTAATAACAAGGGTTTGAAATAACTGCAGTAATACTCAAAATACTGTACATAATATACTTGAAACTTAAGATGTAAAAATGCGCATGCTATAAAATAATGAGACAACAAGTAAATGATGAACACACGCCAACTCACGCTATGAAACTCTTGAACTTTCTTAACCTAACTGAAACTCATGCATGACTGAAAACTGAATGCAATAAGATGAGTCAACAGATATTTAAACTGAAACTAAGAACTTAGATCCATGAATTGTGACCCTGTGGTTTCGATAATGATCATGGCTGCAGTGCACTATGCCGCAAGGAAGTCAGGATTTCTCCAAAACTCGTCTTGCCCTGTGATTGGTAAGGGAGGCCAAAATTTCTCTTAACCCCACACATACACGTTTATATTTGGTAAGGTAGGCCAAGACGTCTCTCAACCCCATACATACACATCCTTTGGTAAGGTAGGTCAGAACGTCTCCCAACCCCACACATACACGTCATTTCTATAGTCACAATCATCTCACTTCATTCATAAAAATATTTTCTTTCATACTTTCTTTCTTGCCTTGATATAAAAACTTAGCATGCATATGTAGATGTAATGTACTTGAAAATATTTACTCAATGATCATGCAAGAGAATCAAACATACAAGTATGCAACTTTAGGAAATGAGAATCAACACAAAGTTGTGAACATAGGGTGGGAGAGTGGCTGCCCCTAGGTGTTAAGACTCATACTTAACTCTATTGCTCACAACCAAGGCATAACCCGAGCAATCGCATCCAAAATCCCATATCTCATTCTTACCTTAATCGAATTCGACCCCGCTCGAACCGAAACTTTACATACACTACAAAAAACCCCTAGGACCAGATTGTATCCTCATTTGACAGCCCAAGCAATGCATACACAACCCAACTTTGGACAGCCCCTTATTTCTTAACAAAAATTCTGCACCGACACCTCAACTTCAAAGACCCATAACTCATTGAATACTTAACCAAAACGAGCCCATTTTATACCGACGCGACCACAACATCATAACTAGACCTAGGAATAGCCCTAACCACGCCCAGAACTCGTTCAGATCCTCCCCAGCCCCGAAAACAGAACTGCCCTGCCCATGGAGATCAACTCCTTACAACCATTCTACTTGGAGGAAACCATCCCAAGCCCTTTTCCCTTGCCTCTACCTCCTTCCAAACCACCAAACACACCTATAGACATGTCTTAAGACTTTCCACAAACACTTTGGCAGCCCTCAACCATACCTCCACTCCACAAATTCAAAAACATCAATTTTTATGCACCAACAAGCCTTGAATTCATGAACAACCAATGCAACCAATTGCCAAGCAATAAAATACACTTCACATGCTTCAAAAACAGCCCACTCACCATATAAAATTCGAAATTTAGGCTTCCATCACTTCTGAAATTTTCAAGAGTGACAATATGCATTGAAACATTTTTCTCATCACAATGCATCATTCAACTCTTAATCATGAACATATGTTAAATTTTTGAAATTTAACATAACCCTAGCTGAAAAATCCCTAAAAACCAAAACCTAATCTTGCAAAAACATGAACCATTCGAAACATAACAAGAAACATGGAAAGAGGCTTAGTTAGCTTGCTTGAATTCCCAAGGAAATGAATATACTTTCCTTGATCTTTTCTACCCAATAAAAATCAAAATGAGATGGTTGAAGGCTGGAAACACTTGACTAACTTCAAGAACAACCTCCCTAGGTGGCTTCCCGGTGACGGCGACGGCGGCGGCGGCAGGAGGCGACGGCGGCGGCTGGAGCTTGGAGAAGGGGACGGCCGAAGGGGAGGGGAGAAATGAGAGAGTGGGGCGGCTACTAAGGATTTGAGTGGATAGGTTTGCAAATAAATTGATTTAAGTGTGTTTTAAAAGTTTGAGTGTGTAGTGTGTACATGTGTGTAAGCATAGGTGTAAGTATTTAAAAGTAGGTGTGAGTGTTGCTTTAAAAGTACAACTTTAAAATACTACAACTTTTGTTTACTAACTTACACTAATAAAATTTCTAAGTTTAAAACCCCAAATTAAAAATATTATATTGGGTTTTACTAATCCGGGTTTTTGAAAATTCTAAATTTTGAAAAAGTTAAAGAATAAGCCCAATATTGCAATAATAAGAAAAATGATTTCTGATACCCGGAAACTTCTAACTTCTGAACTCTCATCTAATTTTCTCCTACCTCCCTACTAAACTTTTAAAATAACAATCTTGGAATTTACCGCCGAAATCCACCATCTCCAAGCACCGGAACCGGAAGTCACTGACTCAAAAATCTCAAAAAGATAAATAATTTAAAATATTTGAGCAACTTAAACTTTAAAGGAAACTCAAGCAATTAAAAAAAATCCAAGCAATTAAAATCATAAATATTTAAAATGAATTTAGGCACTATCTTAGGAATTAAAATCAACACTTTAAATATTTTGATGTCACTGCAATAAATGGAATATTTAAATAATAGCAGAGAGATTAAAATAATTTAAACAACTAGAAAAATGTTTAAAATTAATTTAAATAAATACACAAGCAGTATAAAAACATTTAAAATGATTTGGACAGATAAAAGAATTTAACTAAATAAGCTAGGCATTTAAAATCATTTAAATGAATAAACTAAATAATTAATTTAAATAATTTAAATAAGCAAGCTTATACCTTTAAATTATTTAAAATAAATAAGTTGCATAATAAAATCATTTGAATAAATAAATGATATTCTATTAACACATAATTCAAATAAATAATTTAAATCAATTAAACTTAAAAATAATAAACATAATATTTATTTAATTTAATATATGCGAATTAGTAGATTGGATTTTAGGTACTACAGATTCCGGGTTGGTTCACTACATTTATTGGTATCAAAGAATGCATTGAATTTGGGATTTAGAAAAGTCATTTTGAGGATAATCTCTGTTGCCTTTTGTTATATGGCAGACTACGATGAGAGTCACGGTAGTGGGGGTGGACGTTGGGGTGACGAGGATGATCGTGAGCGTCGCCGAGGCCATCGTCATCATCGTGATGATCGTCGCTGTTTTATTATGCATAGGTTCATTCAGATTGGCCCCAAACATTTGGTTGGAGGAGAGTCTCCGGAGGATGCGGAAAATTGGTTAGAGCGCATGGAGAACTGCTGCCAGGAGTTTCAGTGCATAGAGGAACATAAGATGGAGACTATTAACTTTCTAGTGGAGGGGTGTGCTCGGAAGTGGTGGAAGTCCACGCCTGCACCTTTTGTTGCAGAGCGAGGCATAGCTACTTGGGCGGAGTTTTGTACAGCCTTCCAGAAGTTGTATTTTCCTCCCGCACCCCGTCAGGCGAAAGCTAGCGAGTTGCTGAGTCTGGGGCAGGACACTATGTGTGACGACCCGGTTCTTAATCTCTCAAATCATAAAAATAATCCAAGGTTCATGGATTAAAGCTAAGCAACAAAAGCCACAAAAATTTTTTTTTTTTATATAACGATTGCCCTGCGCGCGCGCGGGGATCACCCCTCGCGCGTGCACAGACCAACAGGCCAGCAGCCCCCAAGGGCTAGCCTGCGCGCGCACGCGAGCAAGGGCTCGCCCGTGCGCAGGCAAGACGACCAGAAAAAAAATAACATGCTCAGATGCTGTCCAGGCCAACCTTGATTCAACTAACTTGCTTTACTAAGTCCAAGAAACATCATTACACTACAACATGAGCAAGTTTAATACATTATCAAGTAGCAAACTCAAGATACAAGATCAAGTGTTATACATATCCAAGTAATAGAATCTCTAGACAAAAGTTCAAGTCTATCAACTACAAGATCATTGTTCTTGAACTAATAAAAGTTGACAGCAATCAAACATCTACACCGTATCATCACTCTAAGACATGGCACATCCGCCTTCAACTCTTTAAGACCTAGTGGCTTATCAAGATGCAACCAATTCTATAAGCATTAATCTAAGCCACCTACAAGAGACAAGCTAATCTAGCAAGGAAAGGCAATAGACTTATCTATCTATGCCATCATCTATCTCATACAAATTCCTCTATCAGATAAACAATCAAGAACATATATCTATGGACTTGAAAATAAATCAATTCCAACAAGGAACAAATAAGTATGTGGTATAGGGAAAAACTCAAGTCCAATCTAACTCGAGTTGTGTATCCCGTGGTTCGATGTTGGTTTATACCTTTCTCGTCTTGGTTTCAAGCTCTTCAAGGCTTTCAAAATCTGCTCCCAAATCTGGTCAAGCCATACAAGATAACCTTGTGTCAAAAATCTTCTCAAGCTTCAACCCAACTTCAAGGTAAAAAGGCTACAAACCTTGTTCTTTCTTCTACCGGTTTCGAAGTCGGGATTCTCGATTTGACGTCTCTTGATTGTAAACTGAAATCATAGCATATTTATCAAGGAAACATTAGATTTACTCATGTCAATGGCAGCTCAAGTATACGAGATCAAAACAGTTTCAAATCTGAAACCGACGGAGTAACGGTACAAAATCGGTAACCAAAACTAACTTCTATCAAATCTAATATTCATATCAACTTCATCACCATACCATATCAGCAATATATCATCAATACAAGCATAAACATAAGGTAGGAATTTCGAAATAGTTTCTGGAAATTCATAAGAAATTGATACGACATCCGTTCTTCGATCTAACGTCAATATATCAATGCATAGAATCTCTACAACATCAATTCATATTCAAATCTGCTTGCTGCCCCATATGACAATTTCGAAATCCAATAAATCTCATCAATACTTACATCAATAGATAGCCCTTCTCGCAAGGATTCCGGAACTTTTTTTGGAATTGAATTCGGACAAACGGCGCAAAAGATATTGAATTTTTGAAGATCAAGATTTGAACTTGGAACAAGGGTTCTCGATTCTTTTCTGAAGTTGCAGCTCAAATTCTGAAGAAAATATGGTGAATACACGTTTAAGACAAAACAAGACAAGTGCCCCATGTCAATTTTCCCATATTTGCACTTTGGCCCCTCAACTCTTCATTATTTGCAAATCGGTCCTCGGCAAATATTTTTAACTCAATTTCAATCCTAAATAATTTAAGAGCATTAGAATTTAAATCAAAATTCCAAAATTCTCAAATTAAATATATTCGGATTAAAATTAAATAATTTCGGGTGTTACACTATGTCTATTGACGAGTATCAGCTGAAGTTCTTTGAGCTATTGCCTTGTTTCCCACAGATTGCTGCCACCTCCGAGTCAAAGTACGATATTTTCCTTCAGGGTCTTAGTCCGGAGATCCATGATCGTGTTTGTTGGTAATGACATGACCTACGAGGGATTGATTAGCCGATGTCGCCAGGCAGAGGACAGTCTTCAGCGTAACAGGTCCATTCTCTCTTCTAGACCAGCCAGTTCTTTGGGTCCGAGGACTCAGTCTTTTAAGAAGCAGGGTGTGTCTTCTTCTTGTTGTGGTTCCGGTTCAGGTGGTGTTCACCATTTCGGGAAGAACAAAAACCAAGGTCAGTGTGAGACTTGTGGAGGCCGTCATCTGACTGTGAAGTGTTGCAGGTCAGGAGCTTGTTCTCGCTGTGGTGAGATTGGCCACATGAAGAGGGATTGTCCACAGGCTTCCAGAGGATCAGCGTCTTATCTTGGTTCTCAATCTTCCGTTCCGAAGAGGCCGCAGGGACAGTCTATTGGGAGCACCAATCAGAGGCCTCGTGTTTTCGGACAGGTGTTTGCGCTGGGTCAGGATCAGATTCAGTAGGAGAACGAGAACGTTATAGAAGGTACATTTCTTTTATGCGGTATTCCTGCATTTGTTCTCATCAAAACTAGTGCATCGCATTCTTTCATTTAAGCAAGATTTGCTAAGCGCTATAGATTGTCGTACTTACCTCTAGACGTAGTTTTATTTGTTCTACCCCGACTGGTCATTCGGCTTTGGCCAAGCGTTTATTATTGGGATGTACTTTAGAGTTTGAGGGCTCTGAGTTGTTAGCGAATCTTATGAGGATTCTGATTGTATTTTGGGTATCGATGTCTTGACTCTTATAGAGCTACGGTGAATTGTTATTAAAAGATTGTTCAATTTCATCCGGTGGAGGGCGATAGTTGGTTTTTCTATGGTGAGGGAGCGCGACCCCTTATGCATCTGGTTTCAGCTTTGAGGGCTTGTCAGGCTTTAGAGGCGGGTGGGGAAGGCTACCTTATCCATGTGGTTGATACATCCGTAGGTAGCAAGTCTGTAGAGGAGTTACCAATAGTTTGTGAGTACCCCGATGTCTTTCCAGATGAGATTTCAGGATTTCCTCTAGTCAGGGAGGTCGAGTTCAGGATTGAACTTGTGATAGGGACGGCACCGATTTCTCGTGTGCCTTATCATCTAGCACCATCATAAATGAGAGAGTTGTAACAGCAGTTGCAGGATTTGTTTGATAAGGGATATATCCAACCGAGCATTTCACCTTGGGGAGCGTTAGTTCTTTTCTTCAAGAAGAAGGATGGTTATATGCGTCTCTGTATCGATTACAAGCAGTTGAACCGCACGACGGTTAAGAACAAATATCATTTACCACGGATTGATGATTTGTTCGACCAACTCCATGGTACCTCTGTGTACTCTAAAATTGACTTGAGGTCAGGATATCATCAGTTGCGTGTTAGAGATGTGGATATCTCGAAGACAGCGTTTCGTACCCGTTATGGTCACTATGAGTTTTTAGTGATGCCTTTTGGGTTGACAAATGCGCCTGTGGTGTTCATAGATTTGATGAACAAGGTATTCTGTGATTACCTAGACAAGTTTGTCATGGTCTTCATTGACGACAATTTGGTCTACTCGTGCAGTGTTGATGAACATGCGCACCACTTGAGACTTGTACTACAAATTCTCCGTGAGAAGCAATTATATGCCAAGTTTAGCAACTACGAGTTTTGGATTGACCGAGCAGTGTTTCTTTGTCATGTTATCTCTCGAGAAGGAGTATCAGTTGAACCAAGTAAGACTGAAGCTATTTTGAATTGCTCACGTCCGACTACAACTTCATATATTCGTAGCTTTTTGGGTTCGGCAGGGTATTATCGGCGATTTATCGAGAATCTCGTGAATTGCTAGACCATTGACGCATCTGACAAGAAAAGATGTTTTTTTTGTCTGTTCAAGCGCGTGCGAGCAGTGCTTTGACAAGTTGAAAGGCCGATTGACTACTGCACTTGTTCTTGCATTACCATATGGAACCGGAGGCTATGTGGTTTTTACAAATGCATCTCTTCAAGGGTTGGGTTGTGTGTTAACACAGAATGGGCATGTAATTGCCTATGTTTTTAGACAATTGAAGAACCAAGAAGGGAATTACCTAGTGCACGATTTAGAGCTTGCAGCAATCGTGTTTTGCACTAAAGATTTGGCGTCATTATTTGTATGGCGAGAGGTTCAAGATCTTTTTGGACCATAAGAGTTTGAAGTAATTGTTCACTCAGATAGAGCTGAACATGCGACATCGTCGAGGGTTAGATATTCTCAAAGATTATGATTTCGAGATTAAGTACCATCCAGGTACTTTGAACCCGGTGGCGGACGCACTTAGCTGGAAAGTGAGTATCAGTGCTCACAGTACTAGTGCAAGGGCTAGTACCATTCGAGAATGTTGTTCTTCGAGATTTATGTTGTTGATTAAATCAGAAATCGATCCCACAGGGAGTAAAATGAAAATATTTAGTGCTTGTAATTAAAATAGTCTAAACTTTATCTAGAAAATTAAACTTTGAGAATTTTGCAATAAAATAAATAATCAGATGATTTTAGATAGCACGCACACAACTTTTAGGAATAATCAATCAGAGAAAAATGGTCTAGAGGTATAGATTTCATCTGGTTTCAACAACAATCAATCCTAAATGATTAATCTTCATGAATTCCAATCAATTAATAGCCAAGAACACTTACGTATATTATCTCCCTCTCCCGAGTAACAAATAATGTTTATCAACTACAATTAAATTCCAATATCCCTATTAAGAATTTATCGCAGTGATCTATCATAAAACAATGTTTTTTTTTAAAAGCTCTGTTAAAATCACACTCTCCCGAGCTGTATAAATAATTAACAGTGTAGTTCTAATGTCCTATTCAAAATCCCCTCTCCCGAGCAATGATTTCAAATAAATATAACAAATCAATTATTGATCAGATAATTGAAAAGACAATCAATTCTAGAAAAAACAATTAATCTAGAAGAAACTCAATTCAATAAAATCAAAAATTCATGAAAACGTCTACACTAGGTTCCATCCGACCTCTAGACTCTAAAAAATTAGTTCATAATAAAATTCTGAATAAAACAAAACATGTTCAGAAAATTCAACATAAATTCAGAATAAAATAAAAAGAAAGAAAATAAATCCATCGTCGACGCCGTGTCCAGTCGATCAAACTCCGTCTTTGTTCTTCAGATAAGCCCCAGATTTCTTCCCAGTAATCTCACGTTCTCTGATGTTTCGTGTAATAGGTTGTGCGGCCCTCCCCTTCTATCTCACAAAAATCCTTTTTATATGGTGCACAAAAGCCCACTCAAAGGCCCATAAAAATTATTTCCCGATATAATAAAATTTCCAAATCACAGCGACGGGGCGGGCGCTCAAGTGAAGGCGCGGGAGCACCTTCAACTCGAAATCTCAATCCTCAAGTCTTCAGGAACTTAGCGCGATTGCTCTTGAAATCCTCTTTAGCGCTAACTTTTAAGCCCAATAAGAAAGCCCAACACTATTCCTTCTCTTCTTTTGTCTGATCGTTCTTTTCTTTTTCTTTTATTCTTCTTTTCTCTTTCTCTTCCAACTTTCTCTATTTTCTTCACAAATTCTCATTTTTCATCACTTTTCCAAATAAATTCAATAATTCTCTGCAAGCACAAAAACAACACAACACAGCATAAATCTGCTCGAAACAAGCAATTAACAATTAAAATCATATATAAATTAAGTGTATAAAATACACTTATCATATGTTTTGGCATAAGAAAGGACAACAGGGAATCCGAATTTCCTCAGTGCTAATTGAGCCATCCTTGTTTGCTCATATCCGAGAAGTACAGTTTTCTGATTTGAAGACGCAGAAATTAGCAAGACTTGCTCAGGTAGACAACACGTCTAGTTTTCACTTTTAGACAGATGGATTGTTGTGTTTGTCTGGTAGAGTAGTGGTACCTGATGACTCAGCCCTGCGAGACGAAGTTTTGTCTCAGGAACATTGACCGCTAAAATCGGTGTGATTAAAATCAACTGGCAAGCGTACCAGGTCAAGTTATATATAGTGAATAGAATCAGATGCCGAACCCACATGAGCTGTATAAATATGACTACCAGAATATAATTATTTCTACTTAATCTAGACTAATAAAAAAGAGTGATTTCAGGTTTTATTCTTCTTTTCTTATTATTTTTAGTTCATGATTAAAACTTGTTTTGAATCATGATTTTGAACTTTGAGTAGTTTTTCTCTTTCGATCAAGGCCACCTGATTGGGCCAGACAATTTATGTAGAAAACTTGGATGTTTATTTGAGAATTTTCAGACTTGATTTTATTTTATTGATTATCGAATTTATATTTGTCTTGTGAATGATCTGGCCAATTATTTTCTTGCATGTTAATCGATTTTAAGTCGACAGAGAATGTTTTGATTTTGATCACTTTGATAATCAACATAATGTAAAGACGACTAGAAATAGAATTCGGTTTCATTATGCGGTTTGGGTGTAACTGAATTTTTACCGTTCGTCATGCATTCAAATTTGATTAGAATTATGAAATATTTATCCGTCAATATTTGAATAGGTTTGATTGTTCTAGAAATAGTCCTTTGAAAAAATTAGGAGAATTATCGTGAATTAAGATTAAATATGAGTCTTGAATCAACTACTTGTTACATAATTTGTCAGGTAACTACGTGAGTCCTTGATCGAGATTTTTTCCTATCGAATTTAATCCAAAAATCTTTGCTGTGTTTTGAGTTGAATTTTATTTGAAATTTAATTTCTTAGTTTAAAACCTGAAAACACTCTTTTTGATTAGTCTAGATTAAGTAAAAATAATTATATTCTGGTAATCATATTTATACAGTTCCTGTGGGTTCGACAATTGATTCTATTCACTATCTATAACTTGACCTGGTACGCTTGCCAGTTGATTTTAATCACACCAATTTTAGCGGTCAAGTTTTTGGCGCCGTTGCCGGGGAGTGTTTGATATCAAAATTTTTATTTCACTTGAGACTAGATTTTTAATTTTTTTTTATTTTTAAAATCCGGAACCTTTTCCTCTATCTTTGATTTTCAGGTACTTTCTACTTGTGCATGCATAGCAATAGATGCTCCAATGATCTTCTACCACTTGATTTGGAGATCGAGCGCACACTGAGAAAAATTCGAAAAGCTAGAAGAGCTATTAATTTATCACTTGAATCAGAATTTGAGGAAGAGATTGCAGACGAAGTTGACAATCGCACAGTTTTGGATTTAATTCGCCCACCTGTTGCTGGATATGGATCTTGAATAGTTCGTCCTGAGGTAGAGGCAAACAGTTTTGATCTGAAGCCTTCTATCATTCAGATGATCCAGCTTCATGCACGGTTTGGGGGCACTTCTCCGAAGGATCCTTACGCTTATCTGGAGCATTTTTTGTCGATCTGATACACGTTTAAGTTCAATGGGGTAACCTCTGATGCAGTGAGACTGCGGTTATTCCCATTTTCTCTACAGGGGGATGCACTTGAGTGGCTAGATAATCTGCCTACCGGTTCTATCACTACCTGGACTGAGCTTGTTCAAACTTTTTTGAACAAGTATTTTCCTTCTACGAAGATGGCAAAGTTATTTTCTGATATTATTTATTACAGTCAAAAGGAAGGAGAGTCCTTACATGCAGCATGGACTAGATTTAAGAAGATGTTGAGGATGTGTCCTCAGCATAATCTCACTCAGAGCCAGCAGACGCAGACATTCTATAATGGAGCCGATCCATCAGTGCATTCTATGCTGGATGCTGCTGCTAATGGATGCTTATTCAGGAAGACGCCAGCAGACGCTTGGGAGATTATTGGTAGCATGGCGAAAAGCAACATTGGGTGGCCGGATGTGAATAAGGAGAAGAAGGATGGAGTTCTAGAGGTCGATGCTTTAATGGCCATGAATGCTAAGATTGATGCTCTGACAAACCAGATGACACTTATGAAAACAGCTCCAGATAATCAAATACAGGGACATAAGCCAGAGGAACAACGGTTGTTTGAGGTGGAGGCGGCTAATTTTGCAGGAAATCAAGACGGCATCCATACAACTCATACAACAACAACCTACAATCAAAACTAGCAGAGTCAACCTAAGCAAGAGGTGCAGAAGCCGAGATTTGAGGAAATTATGATGAAGTATGTAGCGGGTACTGAGACTCGCTTGAAAAATCAAGAAGCAATGTTTTAGAGGTTGGAAACACAAATGGCTCAGATAGCAACACAACTGTCAACCAGGCAAGAAGGTTCGTTGCCTAGCAACACTGAACCAAATCCAAGAGACGTGAATGCTATTATGGTTGTGACTAGAGCATAGTCTGAGGAGTAGCAGAGGGACGAAGAAAACACTATGGAGTGGCCGAAAAATTCAGATTCCAAGAAGGAGGTGCGTGCTGAAAATTCCTCCACGGCAGGTAAGAAAGGTAAAACATTAAAATTTGAGGTTAATGCTGATGTTGATATATCTACTTTACCTTTCCCCCATAGAGCTAAGCAGTTATTGTTCGATTTTCAATTTAAAAAGTTTCTTGAAATTTTCAAAAAACTACATATTAACATACCTTTTGCAGACGCTTTAGCTCAGATGCCAAACTATGCTAAATTTCTGAAGGATTTATTGAGGAATAAAAATAAGATGAATGATGTGACGCAAGTTACACTGAATGAAGGATGCTCGACGGTGATGCAAAATAAGCTTCCAACCAAATCTCACGATCCAGGGAGTTTCTCCATACCTTGTCATATTGGAAGTTTATCATTTGATAATGTTTTGTGTGACTTAGGATCGAGCATAAATTTGATGTCTCATGCACTTGCTAAGAAATTGGGTATATGCAACATTGAACCAGCAAATATTTCTCTTAAATTTGCTGATGGATCTATTAAATACCCAAGGGGGATAGTTGAGAATGTCCTAGTCAAGATAGATAAGTTTATTTATCCTGTTGATTTTGTTATTCTTGACATGAATGAGGATTGTGAGGTGCCTCTGATTTTAGGGCGTCCATTTTTAGCCATGAGTAGAGCGTTAGTGGATGTTGAAAAGGGAAAGTTAGTGTTGAGGTTGAATGATGAGCAAGTTGTATTCCATATGTTTAAGTCAGCTAGTGATAGCTCAAATTTAAAATCTTGCTCTGCTGTCAATTTTATTGATGTGATTCATGGTGTTGGGGAATGTCAGCAGGTTCAGCTCTCCGAAATAATTGGCCACTTGAAAAATCTCTATCGAGGTGAATAATGCAGTTGCAGGATTGATCTGAGTTTTTCCAAGATGGTGGATAAGCCACCTTGAATGTCGCCACTCAAGAGAGGAATATAGTCGGGCTATAGACTATAAATTTAGCGTTGACTGGGAGACAACCCAGTTTTCTTTATTTTGCTTTTTAGTTTCTTTTTGCGTAGTTTTATTTTTATTTCTATTTGATTTTTGTTCTTTCCAATGCTAGTTTGCCGTGAATGCCGATTCACCCAGTCTGCTACTATCACCTCAAAAAATGTCGCTGCTAGAGTGTGAAGAGGAAGAGAACGATGGAGATGCTAGCGAATTAACCAGGGATGTTTTAGTTTTCAGTTTCATTCTGTTTTTGTTGTTCGTCTTGCATTTGTTCTTGGTTTGTGCATACTATTTGTGTTTCTAGAGCATTGAGGGAAATGCTTTGGATAAGTATGGGGGTGTTATTTAGTTTTGTTTCATTCATATTGTGTATTGCATTCATATGGTCTAGTTTATTGCATATAGTTCGTAATCATGCATATCATTGTGTTGTTGTTTGTGTTGTGTGTATAAGTAGAATGATGACTCTTGGCCGATGATGATAGAGTTGAGAAAAAAAAAACAAAATTGTTTGTGAGAAAATGTTGCTTTTGATTGAACATGAGAAGCTGTTGGTTGAATCGTGAATCATTTTTAAGCTCACATTTTAGACTGGTATAATGTAGCGATTTAATTGATGAAGTTCGTGTTTGCTTGACCATTGCACGGAAATAGGTGTTTGTAGATCATGATAGTGTATTTGGATTCTTGATGATTGTTAGACATTGCATGTATGATCTTGGGCGTACCTATAAAAATTTTTGAAAAGTTTTTGTTGAAAATTAAGTTAACTCCATCCGGGTTAGAATGAGGGATTGAAATCCTAATTATGACTAAGTATGCGGATTCCATGGGGTTAACAACATTTTGAAATTTTAAAATAACAATTCCATCCGAACTTTGGAAAATGATTGAAATTCTAATTAATTTTTCCATGGCTAAGTTTGCGGGTTAAATGGAATTGTTGCTCCATCCGAACTATAGACGAGGGGATTGAAATTCGAATCCTATCCTAGTTATAGCTAAGTTTGCGGGTAATTATTGGCGCTTAATAAAAATCGGGTGCAAAATCCGGTGGTGCGTAATTTATCTCAAGAGAGTCCATGTTTTTGTTTGGGATTATTGAGATGAAAGAGTGCTGGAGTGTGACACTTGCACTGAATTGTCATAGGTCACTATGCATTCTTAGGATGAATTCTTTTGAAGTTGCATGAAATTGGAATGAGATGGCACACACACACGTTTACGTTAAATTGACAGTGTATTGTGAACGATCAGAAGTATTTGTGGTTTTTAGTTGTTGAAGTTGGAACTTATCGGAGGATATTTTGTTCATGATTCATTCTCACTTATGCTTGTGTTTGAATATTGTTTTTGCATGTCTTGCTCGAGGGCGAGAAAAGTTTAATTATGGGGGTGTTGATGAGTGCATTTCGTATGCATTATATTGTGACATTTTTAAGTATAGTTTGCATGCATTTGTGATATGTTTTAGTGTATTTTGTGTCATTTCATACATTGTGTCTACAAGTTATTCCCCTTGGTTTATTTACAGAAAATAACATAAATTCGGGACTTTTATCGAGGAAGAGAAGTTGCTTCGTTTGGAGATGCACTGCACAGTTAAAAACTAGAGTAGCGATGCGCCAAGCTGGGAAGAAAGAAATTTCTACACTTGAAGTCACACAGTCGCGTTTGGAAGCTAGAAGAGCAGCTGCTGCGCAATGAACCAGCAAACCATGAGAAATGAAGGATGAAAGAAGGCCGCATCTGCACATGGTGAAGGCGCAGACGCGTAAACGAGATGCGCATGAGTTTAGCGCAATCGTGCATGCTTTGCGCTGAAGAGGAAAAGAAGGAAGCGCGATTGCGCTTCTTAGTTGAGCAATCGCGCACGGAATGTTGGAGAACGCGGCGTCAGATCAATCAGGATTGATACCCGGTACAGCGGAAGTTTAAAATTTATGTATGGAACGATTCCATAATAGGTATCAACCTTACGATTAAATTGTGTGTGTGTAAAAATTAAATAACGATTATAAATTTTTACCTCAATCTCGAATCGAGATTTTGGACACCAACAGATTGCTCTGCTCTTGTTGTATATCCCTGGAACTGATGGACGAACTGTTCTTCAATCAGGTCCACGAACGGATATTTAATCCCTCTGATAGATTGCACTAGAAAATCTATCAGAAGTTTCTACGAAGAGATTAACGAATTTGATCCGTTAAACCAGACTGCAATTCAAAATTCACAGACTGGATTTTACCGAGCAGAGGGGAGAGGGGGTCGGCCACTTCAGAGAGAAAAATAGGGTTTTTTTCGAAAATTGTGACCTTGTTGTGTGTAATTTCTGTACTGCAATAACTTATTTATAATGTAGGCCACTAACAGCTTAGGGCCCATTAGTCATAAGTTCAAGTCCGACAAGCAAAGCCCGCATGTTCAGAAATTAATATAAAATTCATCGTGACTCCGATTGATAAACCGATTTCACCAATGTGCACAAAAACCATTTCTGCACCTTTTAAAGTCAAGATAAATTTTTCTGAATCCGAATTCAGTGGTTTCCAAAAATGTCCATCCCTATGTCATTTTAGGAAATCTTACTCCTCTACTCATAATTAAGAAGTCCAACTTCTTTGTTCATTAAATTTAACTCTTTAAATTTAACTATCTCAACGGGGATTAAAAATCCATTACACTGTGTGACCCTCAATGGTTCAGGGATACAGCTAGCCATGGGCTCACAACTCCTTGTGACTCGGAACAACAATTTCCGACTTGCCCATCGAATCATGGTAAGAGCGCCTAGCAACATCGCCCCATGATTCCCTAGGTATCACTGATAGTGCCTACAAGAACCAATAGATTTTGGTTAGCGTACAGTACGGTCCCTTCATCCATATATCCCGATCGAATCAACACCCATTGGTATATCGAGAGTCGTTCGAGATTCGATAACTATGCAATACATCTTGAAGATCAAATAGTGACATCGCATGTGCTACTATGAAACCATTTCTTAAACCACATCATGTACTCTGGCCAAAAATTCGTCACACTAATATCTCCTCAGATCGCATAGGATATCCACACTCGCAAGTATGTGGTGAATCCTTGACAACAAAGCATAGACTCCTATATGTGTTGTAACTGTACCCAATCCCGACACCTGATGACCCCAATAGAGTCGGTAAACGATTCAAAGCACAGTACTAGCATATAGAGTCTCAATGATGTTTCAAGTAGTAAGGACTAATGGTGTACAACCAAAACCGCGGACTATATCCACTCGATAAGTGATAACCACTTGGAAAGTCCGGATAGGGTAGTTCGATCATTCATCATATGAATATCCATTTGCATGCTTCGAACATCTCTATGTTCCTTACCAATGAAACGTGGTACTCTGCATCGCAAATGCTAGTCTCAAACTCGAGCGATCCTTATTCTTATTATCGGACGGCTCAATCGACTAGGAACAGTTTAGAATATACAGTGACTATAAGATGTGTTTCATGATAGACATCTCCATGTTCTACCACATCTTACATACACTATAGTATATTCAAGGTCTTTATCAAAACAACAATAGTATATCACAATATAACAATATGAAGAAAGATAAAGTCATTGCCATTAATAAAAGTGTAAATTATATTAAACAAAAGATTGTTTATACAAAGAGTCATCAAAGCCCTTAGCCACAAGTTGGCTCACTGGGCACCCACTCTTTCAATCTTCCACTTGCCCTATAGCCAACTAGTCATACTACGTAGACCCATTGCTTCGCAATGTTTGTCAAATAATGGTCCTGGCAAGGGCTTAGTAAGTGGATCAGCGATATTGTCTGCAGAGGCCACTCTTTCGACAATGATGTCTCCTCTTTCCAAAATCTCCCGGATGATGTGGTATTTCCTCAGTACGTGTTTGGATCTTTGATGAGACCTTGGTTCCTTTGCCTAAGCAACGGCACCCGTGTTGTCACAGTACACCGGGACTGGACCAACAACTTCAGGAATGACTCCCAACTCTTGGACGAAATTCCTCATCCAAACGGCCTCTTTAGCAGCAGCTGATACTGCAATGTATTCTGCTTCAGTGGTGGAATCCGCTGTGGTGTCCTGCTTGGAAATCTTCCAAGAGACAGCACCGCCATTGAGCATGAACACAAATCCAGAGGTTGACTTCGAGTCATCCACGTCACTTTGGAAGCTAGAGTCGGTATAGCCTTCCAATTTTAGTTCTCTTCCTCCATATACCATGAACATATTCTTAGTCCTTCGTAAGTACTTAAGAATGTCCTTCACGGCTTTCCAATGCATTTGACCGGGATTAGCTTGATATCTGCTCATGACACTCAGAGAAAATGCTACATCTGGTCTGGTAGATATCATCCCATACATGATACTACCTATGGCTGACGCATATGGTACATGTGTCATTTTCTCTATCTCTTCATCCGTCTTGGGACACATAGACTTGGATAGAGAAACTCCATGACACATGGGTAGATGTCCTCTCTTGGACCCATCCATTGAAAACCGTTTCAATATGGTGTCGATGTAGGTTGATTGAGTGAGTCCTATCATTCTCTTAGATCTATCTCTATAGATCTGTATCCCAAGAATATAGGATGCCTCACCCAAATCCTTCATCGAGAATCTACCTGATAACCATATCTTTGTTGACTGCAACATCCCTACGTCATTCCCAATGAGTAGGATGTCATCAACATAAAGTACTAAGAATGTCACAGCATCCTTAACTACTTTCTTGTACACGCATGGTTCCTCCGGGTTCTTGATGAAACCAAAATACTTTATTGTTTCATCAAATTTTTGGTTCCAACTTCTTGATGCTTGTTTTAGACCATAAATTGATCTCTGAAGCTTGCATACCTTATGCTCGCTTCCCATGGATGTGTAACCCTCAGGCTGCTTCATATAGATTTCTTCCTTAATGTCTCTATTAAGAAAAGCAGTCTTCACATCCATTTGCCATATCTCATAGTCATACCAAGCAGCTATGGCAATAAGGATTCTTATGGACTTGAACATTGCAACTGGTGAAAAGGTTTCATCATAGTCAACTCCTTGCCTTTGAGTATAACCTTTCGCCACCAATCGCGCCTTGTAGGTCAATACCTTACCATCAGGCCCAAGCTTTCTCTTGTAGATCCATTTACACCCTATTGGAACAATTCCATCGGGAGGATCTACTAAAGACCAAACTTGGTTTGTATGCATCGAATCTATTTCCGACTGCATAGCTTCAAGCCATAAATTTGAATCCGCATCAGAAATTGCTTCCTTGAAGTTTCTTGGATCTCATCCAACATCGGGTTCATCTTGATCCCCTTCAAGAAGAAGACCATATCGAATAGGAGGTCTAGAAGTCCTCTCGGATCTTCTAGGTACAGGCATGTCTATCAATGGTTCCTGAGGTGTAGGTTCGTTATTTTGTATTTCGGGTTCTTCTCGAATTTCTTCGAGTTCCATCATCTTGCCTTTCTTATCCAATAAGAACTTCTTCTCCAAGAAGGTGGCATTCCTTGAAACAAACACCTTTGTTTCAGCAGGATAATAGAAATAATATCCGATTGAATTCTTCGGATACCCTACAAAATAACATAAGCTGGATCGACTATCCAACTTATCTCCCACTGTCCGCTTCACGTAAGCAGGACATCCCCAAATCCTCAAGTACGAATACTTAGGAGCTTTGCCATTCCATAACTCGTATGGTGTTTTGTCCACTGCTTTAGTATGGACGTTGTTCAACAATAATATCGCCGTTTCAAGCTCATAGCCCCAAAACGAAGGTGGAAGCTCAGTGAAGCTCATCATGGATCGAACCATGTCCAAAAAAGTTCGATTACGACGCTCCGATACACCATTAAGCTGTGGTGTCATAGGAGGAGTCCACTGAGAGAGAATCCCATTCTCTTTTAGATAGTCCAAAAACTCAGTACTTAAGTATTCTCAACCTCGATCCGATCGAAGTGCTTTAATACTTTTACCTAGCTTGTTTTCTACTTCAGCCTTGAATTCTTTGAACTTTTCAAATGCTTCAGACTTATATTTCATTAAATATAAATACTCATACCTAGAATAATCATCAGTAAAGGTAATGAAGTAGGTGTGGCCATATTGAGTACCAACTCTAAATGGACCACAAACATCTGTATGGATCAAATCCAACAGATTTTGACTACGCTCAGGTTTTCCCTTAAAAGGAGATTTAATCATTTTTCCTTTTAGGCAGAATTCACAAGTAGGTAGAGAGTTAATATCAGACATATCAAACATGCCCTCTCCCACTAGCTTGTTCATCCTCCTTGAGGAAATATGACCTAGCCTAGCGTGCCAAAGGTTTGCCGGGTTTTGGCTATCGATTTTTCTTTTGTTTGTTGTTTCCGGTTTATCAACATAATTTATTGGAACGTATTTTAGTTTTAAGTTGTATAGATCGTTTTCAAGTTGTCCATTTCCAATCAAACATTCATTCTTGTAAATATTGCAAATCCCATTCACAAAATTGCAAGAATAACCATCTCTATCAAGCATAGAAACAGAAATAATGTCTTTAATAAAATTCGGAACAAATAAAATATCTCTTAAAAGTAACTTAAAACCGTTCTGCAAAATTAAATAAACATCTCCCACAGCTTTAGCTTCAACTCTGGAACCATTTCCGAGCCTCAGCTGGGTCTCACCCATTCTAAGCCTGCGACTTCTTGTCATCACCTGCAAATCATTGCAAATGTGAGATCCACATCCGGTATCCAATACCCAAGAAGTAGTATTAAGTGAAACATTTATTTCAATATAGAACATACCCTTCGCAGTTCGCAACTGCTCTAGATATTCCTTGCAGTTACGCTTCCAATGACCGGGCTTCTTGCAGTAATGGCAAACATCCTTGGATTTTTCCATGTTTGAAGCCTTTGTCTTGTACTTCTTCTCTGGTTCGATTTTCTTGGGTGGGGCAGAACGTTTCTTACCCTTTGTACTTGGCCCCTTCTTAGCAGAAGAAGAGGAGCCCACCAAGAAAGCCGGTTTATCCTTCTTTAATGTGGATTCATATGTCACAAGCATATTGACCATCTCTTCAAGGGAGGCCTCTATCTTGTTCATATTGAAATTCACCACAAATCCGTCAAACGAAGAAGGAAGAGACAGAAGTAGTAATTCCACGTTGAGTTCATGCTCCAACACCAAATCAAGGGTTACCAACTTCTGTATGAGCCAAATCACTCGTACCCCATGATCACGGACCGAAGTCCCTTCACGCATGCGACACGTCATTAGCTCCTTTACAGTAGCGAACCTTTCAGCCCTCGATTGAGCCCCAAAAAGTTCCTTGAGTTGTACGTGAATGTCAGCAGCATTCACGGTGTCCTCAAATCGCCTCTGGAGTTCATCAGACATCGAGGCTTGCATATAGCATTTGGCCTTGATATCATGGTCCCACCATGTATCAAGTTTGGCTAACTCTTCCGGACTTACGTCAGCTGGTGCTTCCTTCGGAGGAGATTTTTCTAACACGTAGAGCATCTTCTCCGAAGTTAAGACAATCTTCAACTTACGGAACCATTCCGTATAGTTTGCGCCAGTCAACTTGTTTTGTTCGAGGATCGAGAAAAGTGGATTACGCGAATTCATCTTTATGAAATACTGAAAAGAAACAGACAAATATCAGTGATTGTTTAAGCAATTTACTAAGACATAAAATAGGCAAAATTTATTTTATGAATCTCACTCCCACTATTTTAACGATTTCACTACCCTCTAGTGAAAACGGGAAACTGTTTTCCTTAGTGAGAACATGGAGTCCAATTGACAATCTATGGTCCCGAATAATATCAGCCAACCATAATTTTCAAAAGGTAGAGCCCAATTGCTTCCAAAGCAACCTCCACGTTTTTACCTCATGTCCAATAAGGGCCCAATAATATGACGCCGTTTATTGTGACATGTCAAGATGACCCATCAATATTAAGTTGTGATGGACGGTCGCCATGTGGATCCCCCAATAATATGAGCCGATCCCATGGGAGTTCCACCCAACTTACAACATGTGTCGATCCAATGTACAGCTTTCCGACGAACGGGCCCCCCCAATAATATGAGCCGGACCGTATCCGCGGGTAGCATCTCATACATTGATCGTTGATGGAAGGTAGGAACATTTAAACAAATTTAAATTTCCTTTATTTATCTTGATATCAATTTTAAATCATATTTAAAATGAGGGATTTTAATTATGAAAATTTGTCTCATCATTTTTAAAATTTTGTATGCTTTTCGGATTCACACAATTTTGTCTAAAACATGCATACAACTATAATATCACATATTATATAGGATGATCGATTCCATTTCTAATCGAACCGTGGTTGCCAATCACGAGTCTTAGTCCAATCCTAGGTAATATGCAGTATGCAATGCAATCCTATTACATTGAGCTTCCAATTTACATTTCTTCTGTCTTTATTGTCTGCTGGGCCCACCACCGTCTTCAAATCTTCATCTCCCACTAAATCTAATGTATTTACAATAAATAACAATGACAAGTAGGGGATAAATTTTTAAGGGGTGGGAACGGGCCATAAACCAAGCCCACTTTTATTACATATGACATTCATATTGGGCCATAAACCAGGCCCATTAATAAATCCAACAACAATAAAAACAAATGTAAATTCCTAACATACACCTACAAAATTGGTCATGGCAATCGATCATCCTTATCTAATAACATTTAATTCAAAATTAATTTATTGGATAACATGCAATGGCAATTTAAATTTAAAAGGATAAAATCATATTTCATACATAAAATCTTATTTTATATACAAAATCATATTTTATCTTTTTATCAAATAAAATCATATTTTATCTATAAAATCCAATTTTATACATAAAATCATATTTTACTCAATATATCCATAAGATCATATCTTATCATCAATTGTACCAAAAATAATTAATTTCAAAATTCAATTTAACGGATAAAATATTTAAATTTTCCAAAAATTCAAATTTATCCAAAAATCAATTTTAAAATTTTCGGACTCGAACAATTCGATCCGACGCCTCGTGGACCAATCAAAAACAATTTTCGATCGTACCAAAAATAGAATTTTAACATATTAAAATTTAATTTAAAAATTAAAAAAATTAATTTTTCCCGCGGGCCGCCCGGGACATTCCCGGGCTGCCCGCGCCCCATAGGGCTCGGGCCGGGCAGCCCGGCTGCCCCTAGGGCAGCGACCATCGCTGCCCCCCCCCCGGGCAGCGATTCAATCGCTGCCCGGGTTTTTGCCCGAAATTTTTTTTTTTATTTTTAAAATATTTATTTTGTTTCAAAAACCGAGGCTCAAAAATTTTTGTACAATCGATTAATTTAATCGCTTGATCTGAGCAACCTGGCTCTGATACCACTGTTGGAGAACGCGGCGTCAGATCAATCAGGATTGATACCCGGTGCAGCGGAAGTTTAAAATTTATGTATGGAACGATTCCATAATAGGTATCAACCTTACGATTAAATTGTGTGTGTGTAAAAATTAAATAACGATTATAAATTTTTACCTCAATCTCGAATCGAGATTTTGGACACCAACAGATTGCTCTGCTCTTGTTGTATATCCCTGGAACTGATGGACGAACTGTTCTTCAATCAGGTCCACGAACGGATATTTAATCCCTCTGATAGATTGCACTAGAAAATCTATCAGAAGTTTCTACGAAGAGATTAACGAATTTGATCCGTTAAACCAGACTGCAATTCAAAATTCACAGACTGGATTTTACCGAGCAGAGGGGAGAGGGGGTCGGCCACTTCAGAGAGAAAAATAGGGTTTTTTTGAAAATTGTGACCTTGTTGTGTGTAATTTCTGTACTGCAATAACTTATTTATAATGTAGGCCACTAACAGCTTAGGGCCCATTAGTCATAAAATCAAGCCCGACAAGCAAAGCCCGCATGTTCAGAAATTAATATAAAATTCATCGTGACTCCGATTGATAAACCGATTTCACCAATGTGCACAGAAACCATTTCTGCACCTTTTAAAGTCAAGATAAATTTTTTTGAATCCGAATTCAGTGGTTTCCAAAAATGTTAATCCCTATGTCATTTTAGGAAATCTTACTCCTCTACTCATAATTAAGAAGTCCAACTTCTTTGTTCATTAAATTTAACTCTTTAAATTTTACTATCTCAACGGGGATTAAAAATCCATTACACTGTGTGACCCTCAATGGTTCAGGGATACAGCTAGCCGTGGGCTCACAACTCCTTGTGACTCGGAACAACAATTTCCTACTTGCCCATCGAATCATGGTAAGAGCGCCTAGCAACATCGCCCCATGATTCCCTAGGTATCACTGATAGTGCCTACAAGAACCAATAGATTTTGGTTAGCGTACAGTACGGTCCCTTCATCCATATATTCCGATCGAATCAACAACCATTGGTATATCGAGAGTCGTTCGAGATTCGATAACTATGCAATACATCTTGAGGATCAAATAGTGACATCGCATGTGCTACTAAGAAACCATTTCTTAAACCACATCATGTACTCTGGCCAGAGATTCGTCACACTAATATCTCCTCAGATCGCATAGGATATCCACACTCGCAAGTATGTGGTGAATCCTTGACAACAAAGCATCGCCTCCTATATGTGTTGTAACTGTACCCAATCCCGATACCTGATGACCCCAATAGAGTCGGTAAACGAGTCAAAGCACAGTACTAGCATATAGAGTCTCAATGATGTTTCAAGTAGTAAGGACTAATGGTGTACAACCAAAACCGCGGACTATATCCACTCGATAAGTGATAACCACTTGGAAAGTCCGGATAGGTTAGTTCGATCATTCATCATATGAATATCCATTTGCATGCTTCGAACATCTCTATGTTCCTTACCAATGAAACGTGGTACTTTGCATCGCAAATGCTAGTCTCAAACTCGAGCGATCCTTATCCTTATTATCGGACGGCTCAATCGACTAGGAACAGTTTAGAATATACAGTGACTATAAGATGTGTTTCATGATAGACATCTCCATGTTCTACCACATCTTACATACACTATAGTATATTCAAGGTCTTTATCAAAACAACAATAGTATATCACAATATAACAATATGAAGAAAGATAAAGTCATTGCCATTAATAAAAGTGTAAATTATATTAAACAAAAGATTGTTTATACAAAGAGTCATCAAAGCCCTTAGCCACAAGTTGGCTCACTGGGCACCCACTCTTTCACGGAAGCTGTGCGTGAGTTTTTCTTGGAGCAGACAATCACTCGCTCGAGCGAGACTTGTGCTCGCTCGAGCGAGCGAGACGGGAAAAATAATTCTCGGAACAGAGTCATGCTCGCTCGAGCGAGACCTGTGCCCGCTCGAGCGAGCTGCGCGATCAGAATTTTTAAAATTGAAAACTCTTGCTCGGGAAGGATATTATCTTTTGGGGATCCTTGGACATTTAAATATCGATTTATTCATCGGATTAAGGGTTCCAGAACGCAGAGAACAGAGGAGGTGGCTACTACAACTTGGGAGAGAAGATTTCTCATTTTATTCTTCTTTTCTTATTATTTTTAGTTCATGATTAAAAACTTGTTTTGAATCATGATTTTGAACTTTGAGTAGTTTTTCTCTTTCGATCAAGGCCACGTGATTGGGCCAGACAATTTATGTAGAAAACTTGGATGTTTATTTGAGAATTTTCAGAATTGATTTTATTTTATTGATTATCGAATTTATATTTGTCTTGTGAATGATCTGATCAATTATTTGCTTGCATGTTAATCGATTCCAAGTTGACAGAGAAGGTTTTGATTTTGATCACTTTGATAATCAACATATTGTAAAACCGACTAGAAATAGAATTCGGTTTCATTATGCGGTTTGGGTGTAACTGAATTTTCACCATTCGTCATGTATTCAAATTTGATTAGAATTACGAAAGATTAATCCGTCAATATTTAAATAGGTTTGATTGTTTTAGAAATAGTCCTTTGAACAAATTAGGAGAATTTCCGTGAATTAAGATTAAATCTGAGTCTTGAATCAACTACTTGTTACATAATTTGTCTGGTACCTACGTGAGTCCTTGATCGAGCTTTTTCCCTATCGAATTTAATCCAAAAATCTCTGCAGTGTTTTGAGTTGAATTTTATTTGCAATTTAATTTCTTAGTTTAAAACTTGAAATCACTCTTTTTGATTAGTCTAGATTAAGTAGAAATAATTATATTATGGTAGTCATATTTATACAGTCTATGTGGGTTCGGCATATGATTCTATTCACTATATATAACTTTACCTGGTTTCAGCTTTGATGTACCAGGTCAAGTTATAGATAGTGAATAGAATCAGATGTCGAACCCACAGGGACTGTATAAATATGACTACAAGAATATAATTATTTCTACTTAATCTAGACTAATCAAAAAGAGTGATTTCAAGTTTTAAATTAAGAAATTAAATTGGGAATAAAATTCAACTCAAAACACAGCAGAGATTTTTGGATTAAATTCGATAGGGAAAAAGCTCGATCAAGGACTCACGTAGGTACCAGAAAAATTATGTAACAAGTAGTTGATTCAAGACTCAGATTTAATCTTAATTCACGGGAATTCTCCTAATTTGTTCAAAGGAATATTTCTAGAACAATAAAACCTATTCAAATATTGAAGGATTAATCTTTCGTAATTCTAATCAAATTTGAATGCATGACGAACGGTGAAAATTCAGTTACACCCAAATCGCATAATGAAACCGAATTCTATTTCTAGTCGGTTTTACAATATGTTGATTATCAAAGTGATCAAAATCAAAACCTCCTCTATCGACTTGGAATATATTAACATGCAAGAAAATAATTGGCCAGATCATTCACAAGACAAATATAAATTCGATAATCAATAAAATAAAATCAAGTCTAAAAATTCTCAAATAAACATCCAAGTTTTCTACATAAATTGTCTGGCTCAATCACGTGGCCTTGATCGAAATAGAAAAACTACTCAAAGTTCAAAATCATGATTCAAAACAAGTTTTTAATCATGAACTAAAAATAATAAGAAAAGAAGAATAAAACGAGAAATCTTCTCTCCCAAGTTGTAGTAGCCGCCTCTTCTGTTCTCTGCGTTCTGGAACCCTTAATCTGATGAATAAATTGATATTTAAATGTCCAAGGATCCCCAAAAGATAATATCCTTCTCGAGCAAGAGTTTCCAATTTTAAAAATTCTGATCGCGCGGCTTGCTCGAGTGGGCACAGGTCTCGCTCGAGCGAGCATGACTCTGTTCCGAGAATTATTTTTCCTGTCTGGCTCGCTCGAGCGAGCACAAGTCTCGCTCAAGCGAGTGATTGTCTGCTTCAAGAAAAACTCACACACAACTTCCTTGCACGATTGCACAACTAAGAAGCGCAATCGCACTTCCTTCTTTTCCTCTTCAGCGCAAAGCATGCACGATTGCGCTAAACTCATGCGCATATCGTTTGCGCGTCTGCGCCTTCACCATGTGCAGCTGCAGCCTTATTTCATCCTTCATTGCTCATGGTTTGCTGGTTCATTGTGCAGCAGTTGCTCTTCTAGCTTCCAAACGCGGCTACGTGACTTCAAGTGTAGAAATTTCTTTCTTCCCAGCTTGGAGCATCGCTACTCTAGTTCTTAACTGTGCAGTGCATCTCCAAACGAAGCAACTTCTCTTCCTTGAGAAAAATCCCGAATTTCTGCTATTTTCTGTAAATAAACCAAGGGGAATAACTTGTAGAAACAATGCACGAAATGACACAAAATACACTAAAACATATCACAAATGCATGCAAAATATACTTAAAATGTCACAATATAATGCATACGAAATTCACTCATCACACATCGTAATAGATTCGTCGTGCACCCAGAAAGTTCCAAGATGTATAAGGATCTTTGTACCTGATTCTGGTGAAAAGGTATGAAGTGTAGTGTGTATCAGTTCGTATCTCGTTGTATTGTTTGTCAGCAGGTCAAGGCAGAGCATCGAAGACCAGGAGGTCTGATGCAGAGTTTAGAGATTCCGGAATGGATGTGGGAGAATGAGATGATGGATTTTGTCACCCACTTGCCAATGACCTCCAGACAGCGTGATGCTATTTGGGTTGTGGTGGATAGGTTGTCCAAGTCTGCACATTTAATTCCGTATAACCGCAAGTTCACTTTTGATCACATGGCAAGATTATACATTCAGGAGATAGGGATACGAGATTTACCTCACGATTTTGGGGTAGCTTTCAGCAAGCTTTGGGTACTACTCTGAGTTTGAGTACTGCTTCTCACCCAGAGATAGACGATCAGTCTGAAATGACTATTCGAACATTGGAAGATCTGTTGAGAACTTCATTAATGGACTTTGGATTATTCTGGCTGGATCATTTGCCATTGATAGAGTTCACCTACAACAACAGTTTGGCAGTTCCAGAGTGGAAATGGGATCACATTACCATGGATTTTGTCGCGAAACTACCGAGATCCTTGAGAGGATGCGACGCAATCTGGGTAGTTGTTTACAGACTGACTAAGTCTGCTTGATTTATTTCTTATTAGATGACATACCAACATGATCAAATGGCCAGTATTTACATCAAAAATGTCGTGAGATTGCACGGGGTGCCAAAGTCTATTGTGTCCAATCGAGACCCAAGATTTACTTCCCACTTTTGGCATAGTTTGCAGGAAGCTCTTGATACTCGATTTCACTTGAGTACAACGTACCATCCTCAGACTGACGGACAGTTAGAACGGACTATCCAGACATTAGAGGATATGTTGAGAGCTGTGGTACTTGATTTTGGTACTAGCTGGCAGGACTCTTTTCCACTTGTTGAGTTTTCCTATAATAACAGCTATCAAGCGAGCATTGAGATGGCTCCATTTGAAGCTTTATATGGTAGGAATTGCACATCTCCATTGTTTTGGGATGATCTTTCAGAAGCACTAGTTATTGGGCCCGACATGATTAGAGATATGTCGGATAACGTGAAGTTGATTCAGTCTAGAATGAAAACAGCGCAAGACAAACATGCCAAATATTCTAATGTGAGGCGGAGACCCTTGAGTTTTGAGCAAGATGACCGTGTGTTTTTGAAGATATCTCCTTTCCGGGGGTATGGTTCTATTCGGAAAGAGAGGTAAGTTGTCACCGAGATATATTGAGCCATATTATACATTATGTATTTCATGTGTCTATGTTGAGGAAGTATCAGCCAGATGCTTCCCATGTACTGCAACCAGATGAGGCAAAACTGGATGAAACCTTGAGATACTTTGAACGACTAGTTCAGATTCTTGACAGAAAAGATAAGCAGCTCAGAAACAAGTCAATTCAGTTGGTTAAAGTAAAATGGAGTAGACATGGTGTTGAAGAAGCAACTTGGGAATTAGAGCATGATATGAGACAGAGATATCCCGAGCTTTTTGTTTGAAATTCGTTTCAGTTGTAATTCAGTCCATTTTGCAAGTATTGAGATGTAACTGAGATTTCGAGGACGAAATCTTTTATTAGAGGGGAGGAATCTTAATTCCCCAAAAATATTTAATTTGAGAATTTACGGAATTTTGGATTTAAATTCCGAGATTGATGAATTGAAGGACTGAATTGAAGTTAGAAAATTGAGCAGGGACTAAATTGAAATTTTAAGATTTTCCAGGGACTAAAGTTCAATTTCACCTAGACAAACTCATTAAATGAGTTTTAATAAGGGATATCATTATCATCATCATCTACATTTCCAGAAGAGAAGGAGAGAAGAAGCCATAGCCGACAATTCTTCAAGCTTTTGTTCTTTCGATCCGACATCATCCGACCGGTAGATTTCAAATATATTTGCATATTCAAAATTCTTGCGACGAGAGCTACGTTTTGACGTAAGTATGATTAAATTCTACCAATTTCTAATTTTTGGGTGTTGTTGGATTCGAGAATTGAGTTGATAAACATGTTCTTGAGTTTATAGAGATGGTATATCTAAGACGATTTGAGAAAATATCATCGTTTGAACATGTTTTTTATTTTTGAAGCATTTTTCAAAAATGTACAGATTTTAGGGGCTATGAATTTCGAAAATTGGTGATGGTTTGAGGATGATTTTGAGTTGATATTAATGAATAGTGATGTTGAGAATTTTCGGAAATACCCGACTTTTAACCCTGATGCCGTCGGTTTGAGTTTTGATGAGATATTGGGTATTTGAATTGAACTAAGAATTGAAATGAAATCTTTAAGATGATATTGAGCATGTATATTATCCATTTCAGATTTGAATCGGAGATTATCGAATTCGAATTGCAAGAATTCAAGTTGTTGAGAATTCGATCGAGGTTTGGTTTGATTTTGTATTGAAAATATTGATAATTGATCGAATGGAAATTTATATGAGCTCGTATTGTGTAGCTTTGCAGTTGAGCATTTCGGAAAACCGAGATTTGAAGGTATGAGCATACGAGGAAAGAATGAGATTGAACCTCGAGATAAGTTGAATTCTCGAGTCCCGAGAAAAATCACACATTTTACTTGTTACATGTTATTGTTTGGAATATGTGATTCGATTCTCATATTTTTATTGATGGCATAATTATATTTTGATGTTGCTCGGTGACTGCCGATATTTGTTGCTATGCCATTTACATGAATCTATTTACATGCATATGATTGAGATGATTTTTGAAACGAGCATTAGCGAGAGAAAGCTATGTTGATATATGTATTTTGCATCATCTCATTCATATTGAGTCTGCTCTATTCGAAATTGATAGCATTGATGCCGAGATCGGATACGAATCTTGATGCTGAGGTCGGATACAAACCTTGATGCCGGGTCGGATACAAACCACGAGGAGTTTTTATACCTATACCGAGATCGGATACAAATCTTGATGCCGAGGTCGGATACGAACCTCGATGATTTATGCCCGTTGTTGCAAGCCAGCATATTCTTGAACATGCATTTCATGAAAAAGCATTATTTATTTTAAATAGCATTGATTGAGTCTTATCGATTTGAAATGCATTTATGTTGACATATTTGATGATTATATGCTTTCGTTGTTCATACTAAATTTTTATAGTACTTACCGGTTTTTCGGTTGTTGCTTTGTCTTGTGTGTGTGCATTGCAACAGGTAATCCAGGGCCGAGTCATAGAAGGCCATGAGAGTATATGAGATTGAATAGAAGTAGAGCTCCGGATTTTAGCTTGTTTTATTGGGCTTGTAATTTAGACAATGTCGAGTATTTTTTCATTGTCGAGTCATGTTGTATTTTATTCTTGTTTTGATGATGTTTGAAACCCTTTTTATTGTAGAATTTGATTATTGTGTCGATGTGGCGCCATTCTGGACGTTTAGGCCAAGAAAAAAATAAAATGGAGATGGGTGCAGAGGGCATGTGCCCCCGCGCCTGCCGAACAGTGACGACGCGCATGGGTGCGCAGGGAATGCGTCCCCGCGCTTGTCGAACAGCGAGGGAGCGCTTGGAGTTCAAAAAACATATTGGCGACGTGTTTTTGCATCGCCAAATGTAAGGCAAACGCGTCGCCAAATGTCCTGGAGTTTTTTTTTTATGTATTTGCACCCAGGGTCCCACACCTTCCCTATAATTCTTCTCTAAAGCACGAAGGGCTTTTAGAGTAAACACTGACATAGGGTCGCACATCCTCAACTTCTAATCACAAAACATCATATTCAATAGTACTTGGTATATACTCGACTGTGCCCCTGATGCAGAAACTCATCCCTGGCGCTAATCAAAAAGGTCTCATACTAACTCAATTGTTCTTAGGAAACTGCCTAGAACTAACCACTTAACAAGAATGTAACTCAAATTTGATTACACAAATGCTCCAATAGTCACCATAGTTGAACACTTAATCAACTAAAACAAATACAGGAATTAAAACAAGGTAATCCAAAAATTGAAAACATTTGAACTACAAACCTAGGTAATTCGGTACAATTCTTATTACATCCCTAGGTAACAAAATAGAAACAAGTCAATTACAAACTGGATACACCTAATCAATTCACACTAAAAGATGTGCAAGGATATTGTTAAATGTTACATCAAGTGTCTGGAATCAATAATATAAATGATTCAAATACTAACAAAAGAAAACCTATTACATCAAAAACTTGTTTTTTTACAAGATACATGTTTACATTTCTGAATACATGCAGTGTATTACATTCTGTCTATGATACTTCATACAATGCAACCGTCGAAATCATCTTGGGTATCATCATCCATCCTAGTCTGCATCTGATCTCTCTGAAGTGCATACATATGACCATGCACTTGAGATTGCTGATCGCATTCACGATGCCTATCTTATTACAATTCCCTGGAAGAAACCTCTTCCTACCAAGATCTATAAGATCTTACTAATCTAGTAGATCCATCCAATATTGAGGGGTAAAATTATCTGGTAGAAGAGGTAGGATATCCATGATAAGCTCTCCAACTTCTTGTGGAGAATATTGACCGGTTCTTCCTATGGTCGTAGCCAGATGGACAGCAACGTCCCACACATTTCTCTCAATCCTCTGCTACGTCTGGAGTCTCCTACTCGATCATTGGATTAGGTGCATACTGCATGAACCTGCCTTAGTCAATTATCCAACGATCATCCTAGTGACGATGACAGTGACTACGAGGGTATCTCAAGATATTCTCGCTCCAACGCTCGTCTCTGCCGGAAATGTTACTATCGTCTGAATTGGTCATCTACAAGAAACCATAATTGTTTAACCAAATAATGTCAACTATGTCCCAAAGATACCAATGCATGCTTTGATACCATAAAATATAGTGACCCGACCCGGATCACCTACTAACCCAAGACTTAAGCATGCAATAATAATAATAATCAGAAACTTAATCAGAGATACTACGGAAATCAAACCAAAATGCTAAACCTACAAAATGCAACCGCTAAATAAACTCAATGCAAAATAATAATACAATCAAATCGAATTAACAACTTAAGTAAACTAACAGCAACCTAGTATCTAACTCTATCATCCAGCCTTGATCACCAACTATGCACAGTTCCAAGGTAAACCACTGGTAAGTGCATTTTATGCACTTAATTTGTATATTATTTTACTTGAATTTTGTGATATATCGAGAGATATTGCGTGAAATTGTTTGTTGTTTTTGTTAAGTGTAGGAAAAGAATAAAATTATGATTTTGTGATGATATGGAGCTAAAAGGACATGGAAAAGAGTTAGAAAACAAGAAGGAATCAAAAGAAGGAAAGGAAAAAATATGAAGGCCAAGCCTGTAGCGTGCATGCGCTGGTAGAAGGAAACTGAAAAATCAAAAGCCAAAGATAGAGTTCGCCCGCGCTGTCGCGTAATTGAAGAGTCCTATTTTGTTCGAGAAGGAAACTTTCAGGCTTTCATGGGCTTTTGTGTATTGGATTGGAAGCACATATAAAAGGGACTTTGATGCACACATTTTGGGGAAGCAGCCGCCTACTTTTGAAGGAGAATTCAAACGCCTACTTTGGAAAATTTGGAGAGAAATCTGCGCTCGTTTGGAAGAAAAGGCTGAAACAAGGAAGAAGATCGCGTCATCCGGACACGGCATCGCGTCTTTGGCTTTGTTATTCTATTTCTTATCTTCTAAACTTTTGATTTTATGTTTAGTTTCAAAAACATGACTCGTTTTTTGCAATATTTTGATCATGAACTAAATGTTTCTATTCTAGAGGATGATGTAGCTTGGTAGATACAACTTCTATGACTTTTTGATTTTATGTGATTAAATTCTCTTAATTTAATTGTGTTTCCTAGAATTTGTTGTCTTTTCAATTTATTGGTCATAAATTGATTTTTTATATTTATTTGAAATCGATGCTCGGGAGAGGGGATTTTGAATAAGAACATTAGAAAAATACACTGTTATTTTTTATATAGCTCGGGAGAGTGTATAACTTTAACAGAGCTTTTGGAAGAACATAGTTTATCACATATCATTAAAGCTAGATTTTTAATAGGGATATTGTAATCGAATCTTAATTGATACATTTTATTTGTTGCTCGTGAGAGGGAAATAAAAACAATTAAGTGTTCTTGGCTATTAAATAACAGGAATTCATGAGCTTTAATTAATTAGAAGTAGTTGTTGTTGAAATGAAGTGAAATAAAATCCTCTAGACGCTTTTCTCTCATTGATAATCCTTAATTTGTGTGGTTGGCTTGATATTTTATGTTATTTATTTTAAGTTTGAAGAAAAATTCTCTATTTAATTTTCTAAATAAAGTTTGGATTATTTTAATTACAATCACTAATATTAATTTCAAGATACTCCTCGTGGGAACATGCTCTACTTATCATATATTAAAACTTGACAATCGTGCGCTTGCGAGCATAAAATTACGCAACAAGTTTTTGGCGTCAATTTGGGGATTGATTTAATTTTTGTGCACTAACACTGTTACCAAGTGATCTTGATTTTGATTTAGAATTATTTTTATTTATTTATATATTTATTATTTTCTGGTTTAATTTATTTTGTTTTATCTATATCTGCAGTTTATTCACAGATCTTAAAGTTTTGAAAGTGCAGACGCAGTCGGGCTGAGAACTATAAAATAAGCGCTTCTTGGGAGGCAACCCCAGATTTTCTAGTTTTATTTATTTATTTGATTTTTATTTATGTGTGTCTTAAATTTTTTTTTCCTTGTCAAATTTTTATAGGTTGTGCGGAGATGAAGTTTGGATGTGCTACCCCTACTATACTCCTAATTCGGTGAAATAACGATAAAAAGGACGATGATCACTGACGGTCTTTGGCACAGGTACATGCATTCCTATGCTATTTTATTGGTTTATTTAACATTGAGGACAATGCATGATTTTAAGTTTGGGGAGGTGTGTAAGAAAAAAAAATTATGAGTTAAATTTGTTAGTTGAGTTGGTGTAGGTTTGAGTTTATTGAGGATTAAGGAGTCAAAGGCATGATGTGTAATTGTGTTGGCCCATGATGATTTTTTTTTTTGTGCTGAAAAAGTCATTGTTAGCTATATTTAATCTTGAGTTCTCACTTATATGCACGAATGCCATGATTTTTGATACTTCTATCAATTAGAAAAAAATTATGTTGATTTGTGATGTGGATTTGAGGATTTGATTCTTAACTCTTGTGATTTTTGCTTGAAACTGAGGTAGATTTTTGTGAAAACATAAATGATTTAGGCGTTTTGAATCAATTGAGCCTTTTTAGCATTGATATGAAAAATACAAAACAAAAAATGAGTAGCTAAAAAGTTGCAAAAGCAAAATCAAAATAAAAAGTAATGACGGAGAAAGTAATGTGAGGGGAGGCCTTGTGATATGAATTCTATTAGTCATGAAAGGCAAACACGATTATAACGAATTGCACCCTCAGTTCGATAACAAAAAGATTCAAAAGATTTTTCCAGATCTTGAAACAAGTAACGAATTTGGAAAATCCACCTCTAGCTTACAAAGAAACTAGCAACAGAAATTCACGAGGTAAACAACTGATCACAACGGGACCTTCAAAAAACTTGTTTCTGACAACCCACGAAGATAATCAATCGAAAAACGCCACAAAGATATGAACTTTGATAAGTTTGATTTGAATTAAAGCTAAAAAGCCTTAAGCAAAATTCTAGAGAGAATTTTAGTTTGAATAATCAAAAATCTGATATCTATATCATAATGAATCAAAAATAGTGTTATATATTGTTTACAACTCAAAAATAAGAGATAATTGCAAATATTGCAATAGATACTATCTAGATAGTTTCTTAGTATGCTTAAAAGTCTCAAAAATAGGGAAATAATGCAAAAATATCAAAAATTCTCGCACACACACAAACATGCCGAAGTGTGTGTAAAAGTTGAAGGCGCGGGTGGGTGAACAGATGGCACGGGCACGCTGTAGTCACTCATTTTCCTATTATTCATCTTCAATCTGCAGCGCGGGCGCATGATATGGTAGTGTGGGCGCGCAAGAGATTCACACAATCAACGTCAAAAACCACCCATCAGCGCGGGCGCGCAGTACCTTCGATTCTGCTGATCTTTTTCTCGAATTTTCTTCAATGTTTTCTTCACTTCCTTGATCTTCTTGGATATCAATAATATTATAAAACCCTCCAAATTGATCTTCAAGCATTCCAACGCCCTCTTGGTATTTCATCATCAATGATTGAAGTGTCTCCTTAAATTTCTTACCCCGTCCTCTCGTAATTGGCCCTCGTGACATTTCTAACGGGTCCTTAGCTTCCTCAAGAACGTGATAAATATGCGAGTCATTCATGATCGCATCATCCTCCCCTTCTTGAAAAATATTTGCCCTCAAATCTTGATCATCACCAACATCAAACAAAGAAAAGTCAGAAACATTAAAAGTAGTACTTACATTATACTCACATGGCAAATCTAATTTGTATGTGTTGTCATTTATTCGCTCCAAGACTTGGAAAGGTCCATCGCCTCTAGGCAATAACTTAGAACGCCACTTTTCTGGGAACCGCACTTTTCTTAAGTGCAACCACACCCAATCTCCCGCACTTAGAATGCCACTTCACCTTCTCATGAAAACTTCTCACAAACTCCGCCTTTTTCTTACCATCCATGTTAATTCTTTCACTCATAGGCAAAGACATCAAATCCAATGGAGTTAAAGGATTAAAGTCATACACAATTTCAAACGGAGAAAAATTCGTTGTAGAATGAACACTACGATTATAAGCAAATTCAACAAAAGGCAAACATTCTTCCCAATTTTTCAAATTCTTTTTTATTATAGCACACAACAAGGTCCTAACGTCCTATTATCAACTTCAGTTTGACCATCCGTTTGGGGATGACATGTAGTCAAAAACAGTAGTTTAGTACCAAGTTTGCACCATAATGTTTTCCAAAAGTAACTCAAAAAACGAGTATCACTATCAAACACAATACTCCTAGGCATGCCATGCAATCTAACAACTTTATTAAATAATAAATCCGCAACATGTGAATCATCATCAGATTTATGACACGCAATAAAATGATCCATCTTAGAAAATCTATCAACCACAACAAAAACTGAATCCCTCCCCTTCTTAGACCTTGGTAGTCCTAAAACAAAATTCATAAAAATATCTACCCATGGTTCACTAGGAACGGAAAGTGGAGTATAAAGTCCACGTGATTGTTGTTTAGACTTAGCCTTTTGACAATTCACACATCTCTCACAAATATTTTCAACATCATGCTTCATGTGAGGCCAATAAAAATGTTCATGCAAAGTTTCATAAGTTTTAGCCACACCAAAATGTCCCATTAAACCACCCCCATGTGATTCCCTAAAAATTAATTCACGAATTGACGATTTAGGAACACATAACTTATGTTCCTTGAAAAAATATCCATCATGCATGAAAAATTTATCCTTTGGACCATGCAAACATGACGCATAAATATCACCAAAATCAAGATCATTAGCATACAACTTTTTCACATACTCAAATTCTAAAAACCTAGAATCTAAAGTAGAAAAAAGCACGTACCTTCGTGATAGAGCATCCGCTACCATGTTTTCCTTCCCTTACTTGTATTTGATAACGTAGGGAAAAGTCTCCACAAACGCTACCCACTTGGCATGTCTCTTGTTCAACTTTTGTTGTCCTTTGAGATGCTTCAAAGACTCATGATCCGTATGAAACACAAAACTCATTTGGCCTCAAGTAGTGTTGTCATGTCTCAAGTACCCTCACCAACGCATAAAACTTCTTGTTGTAGGTAGGATAATTCAAAGATACCCCACTAAGCTTCTCGCTAAAATATGCAATTGTTCGCCCCCCTTGCATCAAGACTCCTCCAATCCCTACACCTCACGCATCACATTCAATTTCAAAAGTATTAGAAAAATCAGGAAATACAAGTAAAGGATCATTAATTAATTTTTGCTTGATAATATTAAAGGCCTCTCTTGCTCCTCGCCCCAATGGAATGGAACGTTCTTCTTGATCACCGCCGTCATAGATGCCGCCAAAGTACTGAAATCTTTCACAAATCTCCTATAGAAACTTGCACGACCATGAAAACTTCGAACTTGACCAATAGAATTAGGCGTTGGCCAATCTCGAATTGCATTTACCTTCTCCTCATCAACTTTCACCCCTTGAGCACTCACAACAAAACCAAGAAACACAAGTTCTTTTGGACAAAACACACAATTTTTCCAGTTAGCGTACAAGTGTTCAGCTTTTAGTGTGATTAGCACAATTCTCAACTGTTCAACATGATCATTCAAGTTCTTGCTATATACCAAAATATCATCAAAATATACCACAACAAAATTTCCAATATATGCATGCAATACATGATTCATCAATCTCATAATAGTACTAGGTGCATTAGTTAATCCAAAAGGAATAGCCAACCACTCATACAAACCATACTTAGTTTTAAAAGCAATTTTCTATTCATCACCTTCCCTCATCCTAATTTCATGATAACCACTTTTAAGATCAATTTTACTAAAAATATTAGAACCATGAAATTCATCTAACATATCATCTAGTCTAGGAATGATTCCAATACTTGATGGTAATATTGTTAATGGCTCTACAATTCATACACATTCTCCATGAACCGTCTCTCTTAGGAACTAACAAAACAGGCACCGCACACGGAGACATCGAATCACGTACAAAACCTTTATCTAAAAGCTCACTTACCTATTGTTGTAGCTCTTTAGTCTCCTTCGGGTCGCTCCTATAAGCTGAACGATTTGGCAACGCACTTCCGGGTATGAAATCAATTTGATGCTAAATTCCCTTTAAAGGTGGTAATCCTTGAGGCAACTCCTCTGGAAATAAGTCTTCAAATTCCTGCAAAAGAGAAACAACATTTGATGCTATATCACTTGTGTTGAGGAGAATCTTCTTATAAAAAATCAACAGAAATGGAATGTGTACATGTAAAATCTCTCGCAACTCACTCTTTTGGGCCATTTATTTTTTTTTGTCCGCCTCTTTTCTTTCAATCTTTTTTTCTTCTTTTTTTCTCTCATTTTTTTTTCTAAGGTCATCTCACTTTTTTTATCACTCTTTTTTTTCGGCCTCTTCTCTCTTTTTATTTTTCAAATTATCCTCCAACACTTGCTTTGGAGTCATAGGCAACAATACAATAGGCTTCTTTTTTAAAGTAAAGGAGTAACGATTTTTAAACCCATAATGTACCATTTTATAATAAAATTACCACGGCCTACCCAACAAGATATGGCAGGCTTGCATAGGCACTACATCACACAACACCTCATCTTCATACTTACCAATAGAAAACGGTACACCATCACTTGCTTGGTCACTCTCACCTCCGAACTGTCATTAAACCATTGCAATTTATATGATTGTGGATGCTTTAAAGTAGGCAAACCCAACTTTTCAACAAGCTCATAACTCTCAACGTTAGTGCAACTCTCACCATCAATAATAACACTACACACTTTTTTATTCACAAAGCATCTAGTATGGAACAAATTTTCTCTTTGATTTTCTTCCCCCTCCTTTTGTTACACATTCAAAATTCTCCTCGTCACCAACAATTCACCCACAACCGCATCACATCCCTCATCATCGAGATCCTCCAATGCAGGCATATCATCATAATTTTTTAATTTGGGCATTGGCTAGCAATATGACCAACACCTTGACATCTAAAGCATTTAATATCTCTAGAACAATTAATAAAAGTTTCAGATTTACCTTGCACTCCTTGCTTTGGTGTCTCTTGCTTGGTGTCAATTATTGGTTTGGACACCGGCTTGACATCTTCTCGTTTGGCAACGTTTGGATGCCAAGGATTAGAATAACCTCCAGTAGAATTATTTCGTCACATGCCTCTCCTCTTGAGTTTTTGTTCCACTTTCATGGCCAATTGCACCATCTCCTCAAGATCCACACAATGTCGAAGTTCCACTTGGTCTTGAATCTCCCTATTCAAACCACATAGGAATCGAGCCATGGTTGCCTCACTATCCTCCTCGATGTTAGCTCGAATCACAGTAACCTCCAACTCCTTGGAGTAGTCCTCTACACTCCTCGAACCTTGCTTCAAATTCTCCAATCGCCTAAACATATCACGATAATAGTAATTAGGCACAAATATTTTTTTCATGATTTGCTTCATCTCATCCCACGTCTCAATAGGCCTCTCTCGATTCCTCCTCCTAGAGATAACAAGTCGATCCCACCAAATAAGAGTGTAATCCACAAACTCAACTACCGCCAATTTTATTTTTTTTTCAAATCATTGTAATTGTGGCAATCAAATACAGATTCCACCCTCATCTCCCACTCCAAATAAGCCTTCGGATCAGATTTTCCATGAAATGAAGAAATCTTCATCTTAATTCCACTAATATTTCCATCTTCTCTACCCCCATCAACACCTCTCTATCCCCATCAACATATCTCCCTCGCACCGCTTCTCTTCTATTTCATCCACCCTCTTGATCTCGCCTATTTCTACCCGAATTTTCACCCAAACTCTCATCTTCCTCACCCCCAATAACTTCAAGTTTACTTATTCTTTCATGCACTGTCTCCAACTTGGCCCTCATCACTTCCCTCATCATTTTAGACAAATCTTCTATTTGATTTTGGGAAAATTTTGACTATTAGAAATCATCGTACCTTCAAGAAAATTGTTAGTAATAAAAATTCCTCACACAAATTCTCACAAGTCACTCCAAAATAATTCACTCAACCACTCTTTTTATTTTCACTCAAAATTTATGTAGAAGGCTATTTGATTTGTGTAGAAATGTATCAAACTCACAAGTTCAAAACTTGTAGACACTTGAAGATTGACAAAAAACAAGAAGAAGAGATTTTAGACAATTTGAATTTTGACTTGCACCCAAGGATGAACAAGGACAAGGAAATTGACCACAAGTTATTTTTCTTCTTCTATATTTTTTTTGGGACAATTCCTAAATATATCCCTGTATCTTTTTCATTTTCCGTATTATATCCCTTTTACTTTTCATGTTCCAAATATATCCCTGATTCATTAAATAGTTTCTTGAATTTTTCCTTAAAACTAAATAATGTCCATTCTACCCTTTATTTCCCTATTTAAAATTTAAAGGCTTTATCCCATCATGCTTCCGTCAGTAAATTAAAGCAGAATACCTCTTTGACCACACTGTTTTCGGGTTATGTCCACCGGGTTTTACAGGTTGTTCCTCATAACCAAACTACGCGATCGCAACTGATGGTTCCTGACACAGACTCCTTCAGCAGCAGCTAGCACAGCCCTATTTCGTTTCCTACCTTAGGGCGTATATTAAAAGCTTAATTTTTTAAATAAAATAACATGATAGAGAAGAGCTTCGGAAATTTATTCAGAAAACATATTATTACATAAATCAACCTCCTTTGAAGAGGAGGAGATAACTTGTTTAGCTACTCATAGTAGCCTTGTTCTTGAAATACATAAAAGTAAAACTTAATACAATAGAAAGAGAAATATTACAATGTTTTATTTGTAAGAAAACTGAAGGAAATGATCGATGTCTTCAGCTTCCTTAAAATATTGTATTTATAGCCGAAGTTCCACTCGTTTCACCGAGAAACTTCAGGGAATCTTACAGCTGTCTTGAATTCTTTATGCCATTATTGATGGCATATTTTGCTAGTGGGAGTCACATGCCCGATGGCATCTTTTACTAGTGGAGGAGTCACATGCTTGACTTTTTCTTTTGGATTTATTCTCCTCACATGCCTTCTTTATTGTTGTCAAGGCATATTTTGCTTTTGCAGTGGGCCCCAGGGAAAATGCGGATTTGGTGGTCCCTGTCCACCTTTGCTTCTCTCGGAAAAATCTTTTCGATCCGTTCGGGGTTTGAAGATTTTTCCGAATTCTAGCTCCTTCTGGTTTGGACATTCTGGGCAGATATTCTCTGACCATCTTCCGATATGAGCCATGTTACAAAATTTTCGGCGAGTTTCTTTACTCCCCGGCAGCTTGTTCCAAAAAAAGTTTCTCTTCTTTTCGAAGAGTTCTTCCGAAAAAGCCGTAGTTTTTCCTGTCATTGTGTTTAACAGGAATGATCCGTTCACAGAATTTTGATAAAATTTGAACGAAAACTTGACCTTATCCATCTCGGTGAGACAAACCCAAATACCCCATGCCCTTCTGGTTGAAATTTCATTTTCTCCAAAGGTGTACACCAATGGTATTTCTTCAGATATAGGATCCTTGATAAATCTTTGATTATTCATGTCAGGTCTCCTTAGCTTGATGAAATGAAAGGGATCGTGTGATCTTTTCCCTGTTGGTTCTGGAGCAGCACTAAAGAAGTATAACTCGAGCACATCTCCTCTGGACAAATGATCATTATTTGCCCATGTTCTTGGACTGCTTCCTGAATCCATTTTGGTAGTTGTGATATTTCCTGGAAGCCTGGTGAAGTTGTATAAACTGAGGCTAGAGCCCCAAATTCATATCATAGCTTTACATCCTTAGGATTGACATTGTTTTTTAGCCAAACCCTTGGATATATTCCTGCAACATCAACCCTGTAAGTGATCGGGTTGATTTCACTTCTTGTACTTAATTTCTCTCATCTTTGTTGATAAACCTGAAATGGAGAAATTACAGCTGGGTTAGTATCAATCTTTGATTTGCCCTTATCAGTGTGGGGCTAAGATTGATCTCTTCCTCTTTTACCCCAGAGGCGGAGGGTTGACTTGATGAGTTATCCTCATCAATTGTTGCTTTATCTAGATCATCAAAAGCTGATGATAGATTAGCGCTTGTTTCTTGAGTATTAGAATCCACAACATATTGTTTTACAACCGGTGGCTGTATTTCTTGTTTTTGAGAAACCAGTGGTTTTTCTATGGCACGCATAATTGGCCCTTGAATAGCAGCTCATAGTTGAGTTTGAGCTTGCATACGTCCTGTGATTCTATTGGATACTTTGATCCGGTCAGCTTGTTGTAACCTGCCCGCCATATCGGCACTTATGACAAGCTGGTTGAACTCAGTTTGAAGCAACCCAAGGTGTTCCCTGAGATGCCTCTGCATTTTCATGATGGAATCTACATCACTGCCTTCCATCTCTTGTTAAGAAATCTGCAAGAATATTTTCATGAGATTTAATAATAACAATATCAAAAATATAATTTTGACATAAAGCTTGCCATCTTAATAACCTAGCCTTCTCAGGTTTAGATTCAATCTTATTCCTTAGGAAAGCTTTTACCTGAGTGTTATCAACCTTCAAAGTGAATTTTTTAGCAAGTAAAAATAATGGCCATTTTTTGAAAGCCCTTTTAACTGCATAAAATTCATTTTCGTTGATATGTCATCTGATAGCCTCAGATTCTGAAAAAAAGACCGCTACAGTATCTGCATGGTATTTCTCCATCCAGAGTGATCTTATTAAGAACTGCCCACCATTCGTCACTGACGTCTGTAAATAACACCAGATCATCTTCATCCACGGGTATAGCCATTTTTGGGAGATTCTTACATATCTCCTTTAATTGGTTCACCCCTTTAGTATGTTCATCGGTCCATATAAACCTTGCATCCTTTTTTAACAAAGGACTAAACACATTTCTATACATTGCCAGATTGTTTATGAACATCCCTGCAAAATTAACTACTCCTATAAAACTTTGGAGTTGTTTTACATCTTTGAGCTTATCTGGAAAATTCTTTACCTTTTCCACAATATGAGGTTGTAGAACTATTCCAGTTTCATCAATCTCAATTCCAAGGAATTCAATTTTCCTTGTTGCTGTGACTTTTTCAGATAAAACCAGTCCTTCTTGTGTACAAATTTTAGAAAAAATCTCTAAATGTTTAATATGTTCATCTATGTTTTTTGATGCTATAAGAATATCATCAATATAAACAAACATGAAGTTGAAATAATCTTTAAAAAGATTATCCATCTTTCTTTGAAATATTTGGGGTGCATTAGCCAATCTCATAGGCATAACTTCCCAGATATAATGTCCTTGTGGTGTAGAGAAGGCTGTGAATTTCTTACTGCCTTCTTCCATTCAAATCTGGTAAAATCCAGACTTACAATCAAATTTTGAGAACACTCTAGCATTTCGTACACAGCTAATTAGATGTTCTCTACTGGGTATAAAGTACCCATCAAACTCCAGGATTTTATTAATACCTTGGTAGTTAATAACTAACCTGGGTTTTCCTCTTTTTATTTCACCATGATTTCTGACCAGAAAACCTGGGCTGCTATATGGTGAAACTTCTTCTTTGATTAGACCAAGGTCCAAATGTTCCTTGATAATCATTCTCATATCCCTTTGATCTGTTATGTTCATTGGGATAGGCTTATATCTGACGAATTCATACTCTTTTCCTTCCTTTAGAGTAAGACTGGCTTTGAGTTGATTTCTATCCCACCATGCCAAAGGATGCTCGTTGTAACTTTCTTTGAGCCTCTTTTTGACATATTCAAGGGATACTTTATTTTCTAACTCTATATCTCTGTGATTTAGAGTTACTTTGAGAAGCTCCATATCCTCTGTTTGGAGTTTTTGTTCTATTGTTATTTTCAACATGGTTTCTCCAAACCTTCTTGGATCTTTCATTTTTGGGTGAAAAAGTTGTCCTTTATCACCACGCCGGCTGCAAAATATTATCGGTATTTGTCTCGTTGAATGATAATTTTATGATCACAAATTGTAGTGAACATAAGTCTTCTTGACTCATTGTTTTGTGTGTACTTCTTAAACATTTGTAAGAAGTTTATTTCCTAACAGGATATCAGCTCCTGTATCATGGAAATAGATTGGTGGTGTCTTTACCTTGTACCAAGGTGTTTGACCTGCTCCTCCTATAAGGATCTCTGCTTGTTTTATTCCTTTGCAAAGAATTAAAATTCTTCGAGAGAAATCTCGTCCAGCAATTTTTGGCAATTCTTCTTCACATTCTTCAGGGAAGACTCCTCTTTTTGCTGTACAAATTCCTGCTCCCGAGTCAATATAAGCTGCAAAATATTCAGCCTTATATTGTTCATACAACATCCCTATTGAAATGTATATGGAGAAAGGACTTGTTGTCATTTTTTAAAGGGATTACTAAATGGCCCCGCCATTTTTAACAGACTGTGTTGTAACTCAGTAATCCGATTAAGACTATTTACCTTTAGTTTTCCTAAGGCCTCAGAAGATAGAGTATGGTTACTCATTTCCACTTCTTCAATGCGTTCTAGTAAATCATGTTCATGACTTACTAATTTCAACAATTGCTTCTTCCTTTGTTTGTAAACAGAGTTTTCGAATCTGATTAAGGGATTGTTCCTTATCCAATTCTCTTGGTTTTCCATCTCGTAGAATTATTATTGAATCCTCCAAGTCTTTTTTTTGCCATAAACTCTATTCCTTTTTCAAGGCATTTCCATGGTTTATGGTCCTCCAGAAACTCTAGGCCAAGAATGAGCTGATCCACTTCTTTTCCTGGAATTTCACATATTTGAACTTCCAATTCTCCAATATTTATTAATCCTTGGTAAGTTCCTGTTACCTGCTGCTCTAAATAGTAAATCGAGTTACAAGGAAATTGGTTCCTGTTACTTGTAATTTCGAATACTATTTTGACTTCTTGCCATCCTTCTGGAGATCTAGGTTTTCCTATTATTGAAAACTCCTTTTCTTTTGGTGGAATTTCCTGAATAGGAGATATTTCCCACCTTCGACTTGTCATTCGGTCACCTTGGAAAGATAACCTTTGGGGTTCTATTTTTAGATCTCTGTATAGAACCGGTTTATCTTGTATTTGAATGTATGTTTCCTGAATTAAAGGAAACTCGATTCTTTCCGGGTATATTGCTTGAGCAACTTTTCCAAAGATTTCTGGAATTTCAATAAACTCATTTCTAATAAATAATTCAGAATGGTGCGTATTAGAAAGAGCATATGAAATTTGATAAGTAATAGAATATGGTCTATTACCTTCCTTCATTAATCTTTTTTCCTTGAAGTTTTGATGCAACGTCAAGGCTCGACTAAAGACTCTGTCAGCTAAATTGTAGGCTATTCTTGGATAAATAACTCCTACAATTTTTCGTGCACATAGATTTCCTGAGATCGTACCCAGAACAACATCTTGGATATTCCCCATTCTTTTATCACATACTACGATATCTATGGGTGAATCTATTCCTTCTTTAAAAGTTGCCTTGATCATTATTTGGATTGCTCCAATATGAATCCAAGACATCGTTCTTGCTATCTCACTTTTCAGCTTTTGCAATTCCTCTCTTACTTCTTCAAAAGGAATTAACTGCATCTCTATTTTATTACTTGTTAACTCCATCGGGATTGCCATTTCCCTTCTGGATACTTTGTAAATCAAATGATATCTTCTTTGTCTTAGCCCTAGGTTGCCTAAGAACCTCTCTACTTGTCCTGCCAAAAATCCTTGTTACTTCTGTAATGTTGGATTTTCTCTCATAATCCTTTGGACCATATTATGAGATATCGTGGTTTGACTAAAAAATCCAGCCAAACTCTCATGTGTTTCGTGTCGAAACACTTCTTCTTTATTCTGATTCTGATTCTGATTCATCTTCTCTTGGCTAAACAATATCTCTTCTTCGTATATACTTTCATCTGAGGGGATATCTTCAAACTGATATACTTTGACTAGATCTTGAAAGAATACCGCATCATCCATATCTGGTGTTGCTTCAAAGAGTTTAACTCCCTTTTTCTCATTTTCTGGATAGTTTGTAGATATATGTCCTCTTGCTCCACATGTCCAGCAGTTGCAATCCTTGAAACTTTCACTTGCTCTCGTATGAGTTCTTCTGAAAGTTCTTCTAGATGGTGTTCTTCCCCTGCCTTTTTATGAGTTTGTTGCTGGGGATGTTCTTGTAGGTCCACTTCTTCTACCTGATCTATAAGATCTGGCCTTTTGTTTGGACCAAAATGTTCTTGGTTTCCAAGAACTTTTCATTCTTTTATTGTAGGGATTATTTCTGAATTTCTTCCTTTTAAATCCCTGTGATTTATTCCCTATAACCGTAGGGAGATAATTTTCTCTACAACATAGAGGAGTATGCTTGTTAATACCCCTTATTTTTTTGTAGTTCTTCTGTAATGCTGCCATATGACACCATTCCGCCAATTTTCCTTTCAAAAAAGAGGCGCGTCTTGCCAAAGTATCAAGATTACCTGAAACGTATTCTTTTATCAGCATTTCTCTCCAGGGGCTTGGCATTTTTGCGAAAAATAGCTGAATGGCTACATTTTCTTCAACTCCCGAATTCCATATGTATTTGTTGAATAACATAATATATTCATCAAATAAACAGATATCATGTAACTCGAGGCTATACAGAGCTTGAGTATATCTTCTCTTTTTCTCTGTATCTTGATTATTGATTAGTCTACTCCTATGAATTGTGCTTTAAAAAGGGTGGTCATTCTTCTCCAATCTCGCTAAGTGATTCTCCTGCTAAGATTGATTCCTTGGTTTCTTGCATGGTTATTTCCCAAGCTATCTTGACAGATCCCATTAGACGCATTTCCATAAGTTTGATAAATCCTTTTTTATTGAGATCTAAAGTTCCTGCTGCTATTCTCATGGCTGATGTCCAATCATCTATGAGATCTTCTCTGTTTTTAAAGTCCAGAACATCCAGGTTTAACATAACCCCATAAGGATGTATCGGGTCTAAAACGGTTTTTCCATAAGGAGTTTGATGTATTGGTATATTACTACTTCTTGATTTGGTTCCTACTGGATGTGAATTTTCTCCAACATGGAACTCACTATGTGGTTCTTCTGTTTTAAAACCACATATCTCGAGGATTCCCTATGGGTTGTTCACACCTCAAGAGAATTCATTTTTAGATCTGCTACTTTAAGATTCGAAAAAGAATCCGCAAGATCTTGTAGATCCTCGAGATTTAATCTTTCTAAAAGAAGTCATCAGATAGTGTTTTTCTCTGATACTGTCTTTATAAGATTAATCATCAATTCATCATCAGTTAAAGGTTTTTGAACCATTTTGGTTTTACCTTTCTGATGTAACAGAGGTTAGGTACCAAACGAGAGTGGTAACCTTCCTCCTGTATTTCCCTTTCTAGAACCAGAAGTATGTTCTAGATTTATAATTTTAGTTTGAAGATCCTTTAGAGTTACAAGAATTTCTTCTTTTTTTTAAGGATTTCTCCAATCTGCCGAGGTATTTCATACAGCTGATTACTGTAATATTGTACCGTCTTTTGAATTTCTCTACGATCTCCGGAGAGTTTAGCGGAATCTGGTGTGATTTCTAGAAATTGAGAATTAGAAATCATATTTCTTAATCTCTTCAGAGAGTATAAAAGACCTAAGTCTCTTTAAGTTCTGTTGTAAAGAAACTATTTTAAATAGATTCACTTGTTTATGGATTTTATATAAATGCAATCATTATGGTTCAAAATCTCGTTTGAATCCATTGGTTTGTTGATAAATCTCTTTCCTCAACAAAGAAAAGTATGATTTAATGAATATTATAATGTCTGAATAAAATTACCTAGGCTCTGATACCATTTTTATGAGCCCAGAGGAAATATTAATTTATAATTCGTTAGAATAAGGGTATTTTAGGAAATATTTAGTGTTTGAGGGACATATTAAGGAAACTATTTGTTAAATAAGGGACATAATTAAGAAACGAATAAAGTCGTTAGTATATTTTTGGGAAAAAAGTTAGGATAAACTTTAAGGACGTATTTGGGTTTTATCCCTTTTTTTTTTTTGAAGCTTTCGGTCTTTCTATTTTTTTTATTTTTCGAGATAACTTGCAGGAACAAGACACAAAAATTGGAGCAAACAAGATGAAGACAAAAATGACACATAAAATTTTAACGAGAATATATACTCAATCGAAGAACGAAATATTGAAGAACTTAAAAACGCGAAGAAGAAACATGAAGAACGGATAGAAACAAAGATATGGAAATAACTTACTTGTTTTCAAACCTTTGCTTTTGATACTGGACTGATATGAATTCTATTAATCTACGAAAATCAAAATCACGATTATAACGCATCACACCTCAGTTCGATAACAAAGGATTCAAAAGATTTTTCCCGATCTATGAAACAAGTAAAAACGAATTTGGAAAATCCACTCTCTAGACTTACAACGAAACTTAGCAAACAAGAAATTCATGAGAGGTAAAAACAACTGATCAAAACGGAAAAGCCTTCAGAAAATTTGTTTCTATTAAACCCACGAAAATATTCAATCGAGAAAACGCCACAAAGATATGAACTTTGATTAAGTTTGTTTTGAATCTAAAGCTAAAAAGCCTTAAACAAAATTTCTAGAGAGAATTTTAGTTTGAATAATCAAAAATAATGAATTCTATGTCCATCATAATGAATCAAAAAATAGATATTGTTTACAACTCTAAAATAAGATTATAATTTCAAATTATTACAATAGATACTATTAGGTAGTTTCCTAGTATGCTTAAAAGTCTCACAAATAGGAAAATTAAAATGCCCAAAATATCAAAAAGTGGTCTCACACACACAAACATGCGAAGTTATGTGTAAAATCTGAATGTGCGGGCAGTGCGAATAGGTGGTGAAGCGGGGCGCCGCATGAGATTCTGCAACAATCAACATCAAAACCACCCTCAGGCGTGGGGCGCGGACTAAGGTGCAGGCGCAGGCGCGCAGTTACCCTCGAGTTTGCTGATCTTTTTTCTCGAGTTTTCTTCAATGTTTTCTTACTACCTTGATCTTCTTGGAACTTTAAATATATATTATAAAATCCTTCAAATTGATATTCAAGCTTTTCCAACGCGCCTTTTCTTGGTATTTCATCATCAATGATTTGAAGTGCCTCTTTAAATTTCTTACCTCGTCCTCTCGTAAATTGGCCCTCTTGCAATTTCCTATGGAGTCCTTAGCTTCCTCAGCAATATGATTCATTACATCGAGCCCATCCATGATCGCAATTACCTTGAGAAAAAAATGGAAAATTCTAGTAAAAAAAATACAAGGATAAAAAGATGTACGAATGTATGGATTAGAAGGAAGCCAAGATCAATATCTGGCAATGCAATGCAAGTAATATTTTTTGCTACTCAAGACTTGCTCAAATTTGCAAAATATTCATTCCCTTTGCTTGAATCTTTGAGAATCTTTGATTACCATTGATACATATCTGGTTTCTTATCTCCTGCTGAATTTTCTTGAACCTAATGTTAACCGAAAAAGGTCTTTTCGATTTGTTCAAAAATAAATATTGAAACTTGGTTGATTGCATTTTGAAACTTGAGGGCGGGCGGAGTTAATGATTTTATGGAAGCTTATGGATTGCATGATTTTTATCGAAAGTTAGGTGGGTATATGAAGATTGGCAAATCATACACACACACGAGAACTCTTGAGGAAAATTACGCTGGACATGTGGATTGAATTGTGGAATATAAAATTCAGAGGCCGATATATTACCCATTATTTTTTGCTGGGGACTAATAAAAGTCTAAGTTTGGGGGGATTTGAATAAGTGAAATTTATGCACTTTAATTGACATATGATTTGACTTGGCTTTTGTGATGTATCGAATAGATTTTATGCGTATTTGTTTGTTGTTTTTGTGAGCATGCACGGATTGGAGGAAAAGTACCGAGAAAGAGAGACAGATAAAAGGAATTACGGGAGCTGCAAGTTTACCAAAAATTACGGTGAGCTGCTACGAGACATCCAAATCCAATCTTCACCGTTCTGAGTAAAGTTTTAGGATGTTTTTAAAGTGGCTTAGTCAAAATTTCAACTCGATGCGCGGACGTTTTAGAACTTCAGTTTATGAATTTTTAAAGTATTTTTTGCGCAAAAAAGAAGGCTTGCAAGTAGCGGCCTAGGCGCCAATATGCAGTGCCTAGGAGCTTGAGCTGTGTGGAAAAAAAATAAAATAAAAAATCAAAGACAAAAGAGCAGCGCGCCCGAGCCTCTTTCCGTGAGACAACCCCCGCGCTAGACTCTGTGCGAGAAGTGTGCAGATTTTTGACAGTTTTTAAAATACATGATTTGTCGGGAATTTATTTGACGGGCTTCGAGGACATATAAAAAGGACTTCAAGGACCTATAGGAGGGGGAATAAGCCGCACAAGAGCAGCACAACAACAATTTTGAGAGAATCTTTTTAGAGAAGAAGAAGCGGCACTCATAACAAACACAACCACACACAAGCTAGGCATTCAAGGAGGCATTGAGACACGGATTTGAGACGTAGGGGAAAGCGAACGACAACGGATAACCGAATCACCAAGACATAAGGACATTCATATGAGGGGACGGAGAGATCAACTCTACTCTGTGATTTTTTCATTATATAGCCTTGATTTTATTATGAGATTTTTGAATATGTCTATGTGGTCTAATTATTTTATTATTAAATCTATTAGTTGTTTCTAGAGATTTGATAGATCTTAATTTTGAGTTTCATGTTTTGACTTTTAATTTTGTCTACTATTATTTATTCTTAACAATTTATTTGTCTTTTTCCTATTTTGATTGCCTTTTCTATTATTGATCACTAATTGGAATTGTTATATTTTATTTGAAATCTGGCACTTGGGAGATGAGATTTTGAATAGGATTAGAGGAAAACAAACCTAGGATTTTTGTAGAGTTCGGGAGGCCTACAAGTTCCTTTGAACATCATTGAAAGAGAACCATAGAAACTTGATTATATTTTTTTGTTGTTTGATTTTGATAGGGATATCGTAATTGAAATAAGAATATAATAAAATTTACTCGGCACTCGGGAGAGGCCAACGTAAATAACATCTTAAGGGTTCTTGGGCTATAAATTGGAAATAAAATGATATTATCAATTGTATATGATTTTACATGAATGAAAATTGAGTGAAATCTTGTATCTAGAACCCGTCTACAGGACCATGTACCCAAAGTCGTCCTTGAAATTCTGGTTCATTTAACTTAATTTAATTTATTTTATTAAATTTAAAATTTTGATTTTCTAAACAAAGTTGAGATTATTTTAATACAGTATTTAGTGTGAATATAACATTTCTTAATCTTCGTGGGAACGATTACTCTACTTATTCATATATTTAAAACTTGATAATCGTGCTCTTGCGAGCATTAAAATTACGCAACAACCACCTGCCAATTGTCTCGTCGAATGTGATGTCCAAGAAAACCACAATAATTAACAGGAGGAAATGAGCGAAACTACACTTAGAATGAAAGCACGAGTATACAAATTAACATTGATGCATGCAAAATGAATGACTAGGTAACTGGGTATACATGATCAATCCTGCTCAAACTAGCGCTAAAAGTGTGAGTAGTACCATCGGGACTAAAAACCTCTAGGTAAACTCCCTCATTCCCAACTGGACGTGGATCTACAATGTCCAAGAACACTAGAGTCTCGCTCAACTCTTCAATCCACTGTGACTCTCTAGGTCTATTCTATCCAAAAAAAAGGGCTGAGCGACCCTACTTGAAAAGCTATCTTGATAGGAGATACAGGCTCAACATGATTTATGTCATGCATATCATTAATATATCTAAGCAGTCAAACCATGGATCATGGACAACATAATATGTAACACATATGCTTGCATACTCGCTGGTTATCTAAGTCAGTACTTTACAAACATCAACAATTGTCCTAGATGTACATGCATCTAGAGTTCTATCACTACATTGCCAAGATAACTATGCATCACAAATATGATCTTAAAGCCTTAACTAATCTTATATATAATTCTTATACTACTAGGGATCTCAGAATTTAATTGAGTCCATCTCCAGCCCGCTTATGTCGAAAAGCCCCTTGGCCTTGGAACAGCTCCGCCACAAAGTCCCGTAAACACCTCGCTCCCGGACCCTCGAGTAATAAGACTATAACCCTAGAAATCATTAAAACTGATAAAGTCTCACACTCACACAAATTCAAACACACAATTAATTGTCGAGAGAAATATGCCCCTATTTATAGGCATGGGTTCGGAAGCTCCGATCTTAGGTTCGACGACTCCAAAAACTGCATGATTGCCACGGTCTCAGAAAAACCTCTGATCGGAAGCTTCAGATCTCAACATTCGAAAGCTCAAATCCACTTCGGACGTTCGATCTCATGCATGCATCTACGTGTCCAAATGTTGTTGACATCATCATTAGTGCGCATGGTCTAAAACCTTCTAAAGTGTTTAGATCTACATTCAACTAGTTCCGATACTCCTTTTGGTCCATGTTCGGACCTTCAGAAACTACTCGACGCCAAAATTTACTCTTTGGACTATTTTTTGAACATTCTGGAAGTCGGATTTCTGGGTCCGTTTGTATCATATAAAAAAATTGCTTAATACATGCTTTACTATTCTGAACATGATTAACCAAATTAATTACGTAAATATTACAAAATTCGACGTTACTACAATTTCATGACTTCTATTCATTTTTTTTCATAAATTTCGATATCTCCTTGAACATCACATAACTTTCACATTGTGCTTTGTCATCAAACATGTCATGCTCTTTAATACTTGACGTTCTTGAAAATCATCGAATGTTAGTTGAAATAAATGAATTACATTAATTTTACATTCATTAAAACTTCATGTTTTCATAATGAACTTAACATTCATAAGCAATAAAGTAAATATAGATGCACTTACATATACTAAATCTATTCCACATGAGTCATTCTTTTCGTTCAAACTAAACTTACAAAACTTGAAACAATATATCTATGAAAAACATCTTATAAATATTTTTCAATCACATGTAAAATTACCTTCAAAATAGATGTTAAGGCTTTATAAAAGACCTTTTAAAGAGAGACGGTCCGCGACTGATCCTAGCATTGAAGATCCCCTCGGAGGTGCGCTTGGGCATAAGGCCACCGGCCAGGTTAGCGCCTCTCTGCTGGTGCATAGGCCTCAGGGCGTTTGTCCTTGGTGGCGTCTCATAGAGCACTCGTTCTACTGCGAAAACATGAAATTTTTTTGGTCAGTTTATTCGATCCTTTTCTTTTTACCAATTCTAAACATACTCACTCACACATTGAAACTTTTGGATCATACTCACATGAAAAATTTTAAAAATCGAAAATAATTCAGCCCAAAAACAACCAATTTTCAAAATGGTTTGCAATCAAAAAGTTTCATTCTAAAATACATAACATACAAAATTTTAGTTTTTTACACATCTTTTCTCATCCAAATCTAAAAAATCTTTACACCAAAATGTCGAGGAACGATTAAATGTTTCATAATTTTACATCAATGTATTTTCAAAAATCCTCATTAAAATTAATGAAACATAAATTACATGCACATCAACATGCATAAATTTTTCATATTATTTAGTACAAATAACATATATTCTTCGAAATGCTGATTTCAAAATGAGTTTAAAACTTACCTTTCTTTGTGGGTAAGAGAGATAGTCCGAAAGAAAATTGGGACGAGCTAGCCTTCACACGAACAACGAATTCTTTTTCAAAAGTGTGGCAGATTTTGAAAAGTAGGGGTTAGAGGTTGGGAGCACGGCTGCGTGACGTGAGGAAAGAAGAAGAGGAATTAAAGATTTGACACTTCAATTTTGGATGTTAAACTCTTGTGACGGAAAGTTAGTCCAACAACTTAAAATACCTCACAGCTCCCCTTCTTAAATTTCAATATGAAATGTAAAGCCCAACTTTAAAATTAAAAGCTGGAGAAATACATATTTGAAACATTAAAATAAAAATTTGTGTAAAACACTCTTGCCTTAAAATTTCTTAAACTTCATTCATAGGCTAGTCTCGAATCCCTTGGTTATCGGAATTAACCCGTACCTGAAAAAAAAAAAAAACATTAAAACTACCATTTTGCATAAAATCTCATAATCTAACATTTAAACACAAAATTCTCGATTCTACTTAATTAAATTCTCGTGAGTGATTTTTTTGCATTTTCGGGCCTTACAAATATGATTCATGTAAGTGATGTGACTAGGTGACTGGATTAATCTTGCTCAGACTATGCGTCATAAGTGAGTAGCACCATCTGGGTGCAATCCGTTGGGTATCTCACACACTCATCTAGATCAAAGTAGCCTGAGTCCCCGTCATAACAGTAGCTCCATGTGTCAAATCATATAACAAGCGTGTAGGACTTAGCGACCCCACTAGAATAAATATCTTGAAGGAGGTACATGATCAACATGATATATGCACAAAAAATATATGTACAAGCTGTAAAACATGTATTGTGGCACAAAAATTCAACATATTTATAAGCATGAAAACTCGCTGGCATACATTCTCGTCGGATATATCAATCAGTACTTACGCACCTCTATTAGACATGTCGAGTGTACTCAGGGTCTATGGTCCAACCTACATACAAGTTATTATCGTATCGATAAGACATGTCTAAAAGCATTGACTAAGCCAATTTCTGCTCCCAATAGCCATTAGGAGTTCAAAATTATACATGTGCCTGTCGTCAGCCCTTTGATGTCGAAGGCTATAACTCCAACGCAGCGTTGCTACAGCTCTGGTAGCACCTCGCTAATATTTGGCTCTCGATAGTATGCACTGAACTAAATTTCACACTTAAAACACTCACTAACTATTAGAAAATATGTGGCCTATTTATAGACGAAGATCAGACGATTCGAACCCATGCATGTCAACAGTGTTTTGACACTTAATTTGGCAGTTGTGTTCGGATGCTTCGAACCCTTGATCGGTAGATCCGATCCCCTCTACGTGTCCGTGGATTTTTGACACCTCACAATCTGCATTACCTAACTTATGATAGGATGTTCCGATCTTTGTTCGGTGCTTCCGAACTCATTTCGATGGATCCAAACTCTTCGGACGTTCTGAACTCAAATCCTTTGATTCTGAACTTGTTTAATAAGTTGATTTTCTTAAGTAATGATCTCTTAATCATGTTTAATATTTTAATGATTTATAATGATGTTTGGGTCACTACAGATTGAATGTTAAATTTATTTTAAATCTAACACTCGGAAGAAAATATTTTGAATAGGATCTTAAGAAAACACGACTTAGGATTTTTGTAGAGTTCGAAAAGCCTACAATTTCTTTTGAGTTTCATTGAGAGAGAACCATAAAACATGGTTAAATTATTTTTATGTTTGATTTTTTTATAGAAATATCAAAATTGACATTAGAATAATAAAATTTACTCGGCGTTCAGAAGAAACAATAAATATCGTTTAAGAGTTTTTGGCCTATAAATTGAAATGGATGATATTATAAATTAATATGATTAACATTAATGAAAAATAATTAAAATTTTGTATCTAGAACCTGTATCAAAACATGTACCCAAAATCATTCTTGAAATTCTTGTTTGTTTAATTTATTTTAGTTAATTGAATTTGAAGTCTTGATTTGATGCTTTAAACAAAGTTGAGATTATTTTAATTACATTATTTGATACGAATATAAAATTTTAATTCTCTTAGGAACGATACTCTACTCAACATATATTAAACTTGACATCTTGCGTTTGCAAGCAAAAAACACGCAACAAT